>NC_057740.1:10897785-10927992 GCF_004010195.1 Chiloscyllium plagiosum
TACCTCCTTACCACAACGGGTCTTATTATTTAGGTTAGAGGAGGAGGGCGGGTGGGAGACACTACCTCTGTAGTGCCTCGGGTTCTTCTTCTGCGCGCTTTTAAAGGGAAAAAAACCTACCCGGCTGCCCCTCCGGTCTTCGTCACTTCCCCCTGCTGCTCCCGCTCTTTCTGTAAAGAGAGAAAAAAACACCGCTGCCCGCTACCGGTAAGTAATTTTAAAACAAACTTTCTTACCTTAGCTGCTGCTCGCACTCAAAGTGACCGTTGGCGTCGAAGGGTGAATATTTATACTCACTGCAAGACCTTCACAAATCTAGCAAAGTTTTGATACGTCACATCAAGCTACTTACCACTTGGGAAATCCTAACGGCTGAAGATGTCAACAGTTTTGCATCCAGTGTTTGGACAGAAAGTTCCAGACCACTGGTGTACCTTCTTCCAATTGCTTCATAATCACAACCCTTGATAGCGTGACACAGCCCATGGCTTAGAGCTCAGGTGTTGGTTGCAGCCACAGCTGAAAGATTGAATATTCACTCCACACTGGCATGAGGCCTAAGCCAGCGTGAACTTCCAACAAACCCTGGAGAGCTTGAACATGGTTGTCGGGGCATGGGGCCAACATCGATCTTTCATCTACTTGCAGCATGCAATTCAAGAAAACAAATTGTGTTCCTGCCCTATAATGAACAGAGCCCTTAATGGAGCCTTCTGCTCTTTCATGTAAATATTGTTAGTCATTTTCCAATTACTTGATGTCAAAACACAAATAGAGAAAATAAGGCAAGATAAGTAGGGTGCTCAAAGAATCACATGAATCTGGAGTGGGCTGACTCATTGCCAAGTCCTGTACTTAACAATCATATTGTCAGTCTACATTAAACCTCTTTAGAGGAAGTCTGACTGGCTGTCCTCCTATGTAATTTAGACATTTAAAGGGGAGTACTATATTTTAAACAATGGTACAATTTAATAGTCAATTCACAAACACATTTCTTTGCCAAGTGTTGAACCACATGCTGTTGTGCTTCAGAAAAATGCAATTTTCCCACCAGCAGGGCAAAGACCATCTCAGCACTCCACATTCCACATTCTACTGCACTGCAGTAGAATATTCTGGAGAATTTTGGCTTAATCATAGCTCTTCTCATTCACAATTTTCATTTTGTTCCTTCCCTTCCTGAAGATTTCAGTCTTCCAAACCTACACAATACGTAACCACTAATATATATTTTTGCTTTTGACTTTTGTTGAGGTAGGCTCTCAGGTGCTGGGGGCAGTTAGGTAACTCGTCCACGTTTCTTTGACAGTATCTGATGAATGTTGGCAGGATCCTGACTTTGAAATAAAACAACTCAAACTTCTAAGGGAATAAAAGAGAAAATACTCAGCCGGTCAAGTGGCTGCGGAGAGTGAAACAAAAATTGATGTTTCCATTTGAACATAGAACATTACAGCACAGTACAGGCCCTTCAGCCCTTGATGTTGTGCCGGTCTATTACCCTACTCTAAGATCAGACTAACCTACATACCCTTCATTGTATTATCATCCATGTGCCTATCCAAGAGTCATTTAAATGTCCCAAATGTGTCTGACTCTACTACCACTGCTGGCAGTGCATTCCACGCACCCACCACTCTCTGGATAAAGACTTACCTCTGACATCTCCCCTAAACCATCCTCCAATTACCTTAAAATTACGCCCCCTTGTGGTAGACATTTCAAGAAAAAAGTCTCTGAATATCCACTCTATCTATGCCTTTCAACATCTTGTACAACTCCATCAAGTCACCTCTCATCCTTCTTCACTCCAATGAGAAAAGCCCTAGCTCCCTCAACCTTTCTTCATAAGACATGCTCTCTAGTCCAAGCAGCATCCTGGTAAATCACCTCTGCACCCTCTCTAACCTTCCACATCTTTCCTACAATGAGGAGACCGGAACTGAACACAATATTCCAAGTGTTGTTTAACTAGGGTTCTATAGAGCTGCAGCATAACTTTGCAGCTCTTAAACTCAATCTCACTGCTAATGAAAGCCAACGCACCATACAGCTTCTTAACAATCCTATCAACTTGGGTGGCAACTTTGAGAGCTCTATGGACGTGGACCCCAGGATCCCTCTGTTCTACTGCCAAGAATCCTGCCTTTCTTCCCGTATTCTGTATTCAAATTCAACCTTCCAAAGTTAAACACTTCACACTTTTCCAGGTTGAACTCCATCTGCCACTTCTCAACCCAGTTCTGCATCACATTGATGTCCCATTGTAACCTACAACAGCCTTCCATATTAGCCACAACTCCATTAATCTTCATGTCATCGGCAAGCTTACTAACCTACCCTTTCACTTCCTCATCCAAATCATTGATAAAAATCACAAAGAGCAGAGGTCCCAGAGCCAATCCTTGCAGAACACCACTGGTCACCAAGTTCAAGGCTGAATGCTTTCCATTGACTATCATCCTCTGTCTTCTATGGGCCAGCCAATTCTGTATCCAGACAGACAGGTTTCCCTATATCCCATGTCTCCTTACTTTTTGAATGAGCCTACAATAGCTTATCAAATGCTTTGGTAAAATCCATATACACCACATCCACTGCTCTACCTTCATCAGCGTGTTGTGTCACATCCTGAAATAATTCAATAACGTTTGTGAGGCATGACCTGCCCCTCACAAAGCCATGCTGATTATCTCTAATCAAACTGTGGTTTTCCAAGTAATCATAAATCCTGTCTCTCAGAATCTTCTCCAATATTTTGCCCACCACTGACGTAAGACTGACTGGTCTGTAATTCCCAATGTTATCTCTATTCCTTTTCTTGAACAAGGGAATAACATTTGTGACTGTCCAATCATCTGGTACTAATCCAGTGGACACCGAGGGTGTAAAGATCATCACCAAAGGCACAGCAATCTCTTCCCTCGCTTCCTGTAGGAACCTAAAGCATGACCCATCTGACCCAAGGGATTTATCTATTCTTACGTTTTCCAAAATTTTCAGCACATCCTCCTTCCTAACATCAACCTGTTCCAGCATATCAGTCTGTTTCTCACTGTCCTCAGAAACATCAGGGCTCTTCTCAGTAGTGAATACTGAAGCAAAGTATTCATTACTTCCTCAGATTCTAGGCGGAAGTTCCCTCCAGTATCCCAGACCGGCCTAACCCTCACCTTATTTGGCATATTTGGCTAACGACCATCCTTCTTGGAAGAATAGTATTTGAGTTTTTTGAGACGAAAAGAGCACCCAAATGAAATGCCTGGTTTTGTAACATGGTAGACAATGTGACACTTAACTAAGCAGCTGAATGACTAAGTGTACAAGAGGTAGAAATCTGTTATCGTGGACTAGAATCCCCCTACTCAGGTTTGGATAACTATGATCAGTGCAGTAATGGATAAGAAAATCTGAGTTGACCAAGCAACTGAATGGTTACCATTGGTAACTGATAGTGGGGTGGCATATGTCAACATTTCGACAGTCCGTAGTCCATTTTCAGCATGCCTCTGAACCAAAACCTCCCACATGAGGAGTTCAATCAAGTATTTCACAATTAAAGCTGGTGCATAGCAGCTGATTTGATCACAAGCTTAGGGCCAGCATTGGGGGTTTCAGAAGCAAAGGTCAAGCTTTTTATGCTACCTTTCGAGCGGACGTTGTGTGTCATCCTGTGACTATAGACCACCAGATTCTGTTTTAGTTATGCTGCTTGCCATACTGTGGTGAGATTTTAATTGCTCAGGACCATCTAGCAAGAGTTCGACTGAGAGAGAGAGAGAGCACGCTAATGTTTCGAATCTAGGTAAACCTGTATTATCAGTTGACCAATTGGTCATTCTTCGCTTGGAACACCAAGCTGTGGGGTGTTATCAGTGCTGTGTGTTGATGGACTATTTAAACTCATTTTATGAGTCCGTCACGAGTCAGATTTTGTGATTGGTTTTAAGGTGCACCAAATAATTTGTTTTTAAAGCAGATTATACGAAAACCAAGGTAAGCCATTTGGACCTTGAAGCAATGAGTGCTATAGCCCACAAGGCTTCATGGAATAAAAAGAGGTATAAATCTTTTCTTCCATGTGGCCCTCTAAAGATTCTTTGAATGCTGGAAAGTGTTTAATATTTAGCAAGCTTTAAGCAAATACAGATCAAGGGAAGAATATGGGGAGGAGATGAAAATACAAAAGGGAGGCTTTATGATAAGGTGGAAGGTAGAATTTGTTAGTTAGCAAAGACATAAAATGTGTTACTCAGAGAGATGAAAATGATCACTACAACATTACCAGCAGCTGCTGTTAAGGAAAAAAGAAAGCAGGGGCAGTGATTATAATGATTTGGAGCAGCTGTAAATGCTGCATTGTTTTAGCATTTTGTTCTTCCCTTCCGCAGGTCCATGGCAACCTGAGGGGGTGCAGCGTGATAGAGGGCACTGAAGTGGTGTGAGTGGGAGGAAGAGGAATGTGTAGCAGGGGAGAGGTGCAAGCAAGAAAATGTGGTATTTCTGCAAACCCACAATTGTGAGATGGAAGGTGAAGAGGGCTGGCAGAATGGGACTGACAGCCTTGTCCCCATGATGCATCACGAGGATGCTGATATACTGAAGTGACTGAATGATGTTTGTGATCAATGTCTACACAACTTGCTTGCGGTTCCACCCTCCTCTCCAATTCCCTGACCCATTAGTGTCGTCCCTTTCACAGGAAGCTGCCTAGCTGGAATGGCCCAAGGCAATGAGTCATAGATGTCAGAGTGTTGAAGATGGGGGTACTATGCCCACTTCCCTGGTTCTCTCTGTGAACATGTAGGGTGTACAACTGGGCATAACAGACAATTATCACATTCAGCAAATGAGAAGCTTTCTTATTTGTGAAGCTACAGCTTCACGAAGTAGTGCTTTCAGCAACACTTGTCATAGAGATGTACAGCATGAGAACAGACCATTTGGTCCAACTTGTCTATGCTGACCAGATATCTTAAATTAATCTAGTTCCATTTGCCAGTATTTGGCACATATCCCTCTAAACCCTTCCTATTCTTATACCCATCCAGATGCCTTTTAAGTCTTGTAATTGAACCAGCCTCCATCATTTCCTCTGACAGCTCATTCCATACATGCAGCACCTTCTGCGTGAAAAAGTTACCCCTTAGGTCCCTTTTAAATCTTTCCCCTCTCATTTTGAGAAAGTCGGCAGTCCATTGGAATCTAATGGACCTCACCTCTCACCACACTGAGAACATGGCATGTCTGATAACTGAGACACTGTCTGAAATGCTCTGCTGAAGGTAGGTTCTTGTACTAGATAACATGAAAAATGGCATTGCTGTCTCACTGGAAGAGTAGAAATTGAAGTTTGCATTCACTACTGTCACTGACAGGAGCTAGACCATTGTTAGAGATCCTTTCATTCAGATGTTCAAAGCTGGCCAAATGCCTTTTTCTAATACACAGCCTTCTCATATCTTCCCTAACATTGACTCCAAGCACTTCCTCTGTGTGTATACTCTCTAAAGGGTTTAATAGTTTTGGTCATCCTCCAACCATTGAATCTTCACTGGCATTCAGCTCCTTGTCTAAGCCTTCCATGACCAGCCAGAATGATGGATGGCCATCTCACTGACTTAACCTTTCTGAGTATCAAAATGTTTTTCTGTTGTGGAAATTATCGCCTGCACTTGTAACAGCTGTATGGATAGCAAGATATCAGGAAAAAACAAACAGATTTCAGGCATAAGAAGCCATCCCTAGCTGCAGAAGAGAGAATTGTCAGCTTCGAGGATCTCCCAGATTCAGTTTGATGACAATATCAGAGGAGGATTCTTAAGACATGAAGTAACAGCCCAGAAAAGCTGCGAGTAAAATATTTTGTGTTACCATCATAAATTCTGCAATCCCTTCAGTAATTTCAATAGAGAACCTTGTGGAACCTTTCCCATTTTGAGAGGCTAATGATCGAGAATTATAGTCACACTCCTGGCCACTAATACATTGCAAATTATTGTAAAGAAAATCTATCTGTTTTTCAACATAAATGCTTACATATTTCTAACACAAAACATTGTTAAAGCAATTTCTGGCCCTATATGTTGAATGTTTCCCACATCATTAATTTATTACCCCAGGTATTAAATTCCAATCACTTATCCTTTTCCAAGTTTCAATTTGTAATCACTCTTGAAACAATTGTTTGAAAAGGCAATTGGTAATCTCAAACTCCAGGCTACTTCAGGTGTTCAATGCTTCAGCTTTCCAATATCTTTTTTTTTAAGATTTGTTCATGGAATGCAGGTCACACTAGCATTCATTACCTATCCCAATGTGCCCTGGAGGTGGTGGTGAGCTGCTTTCTTGAAGCATGCAGAAACAACCACAGTGTTGACCAGGATTTTGATCCAGTCAAGGTGATACAGTTCCAAGTCCAGATGATGTCTGACTCAGAGAGTAATATGACTCAGCAGGTGGTGTAATAGTGTGTATCTGCTGTCCTCTCCTTTCAGGTGATAAATGTCACTGGTTTGAAAGGTGCTGCTGAATGAGCCATGGTGAGTTGTTGTGCATCGTATAGATATTAGACAATTGTCATTGTGTGTTGGTGGTGATGGGAGGATATCCAGCAAGAGCATTATTGGGAAGGAATTGCTTCAACAATGTATCTACTAACAATGGTGCAGACCTGTAATGTCAGGCTAGCATCCCTATCTCTGAGCCAGAAGGTATGAGTTTTTATTCATTAACTGGATGAGGGCATCACTGGCCAGGCCAGCATTTAATAGCCATCGTTTGAAAAGGTGACGAAGGAGGTTGATGAGGGGAAAGCGGTAGATGTGGTATATATGGATTTTAGTAAGGCGTTTGATAAGGTTCCCCATGTGCGCTGTATTCTTCTATGTTCTATGTTCTATGTAATTGTCCAGAACGTGGTTAAGTCAACTATGGGCCTGGAGTCATATGTAGGCCAGACCTTCTAAGGATGGCAACTTTCTTCCCTAACCAACCTTTTTCCTGACATGGATTCATGGTTGTCATTAGACATTTAATTCCAAATGTTTTTTCATTAAATTCAAATCAAACCCCACCAGTTGCTGTGGTGGGATTCGAACCCGGGTTCCTGGAACATTATCTGGGGCTCTGTTAACAGTCCAGCACTAATACCAATAGGCTATCATCTTCCCATCATCTCCCCATTTGAGTCCTACTTCAGGACTTAATAGCCACAGAAGGTGCATTCATTATTTCGACACATAGGTTAAGTATCAAATGTTGAATGATCCTTTGTTTTTGTTTTAAATGCCATTGAGTTAATTTTGCAATCACAGTTATAGGCAGCTGGAAATGACTAAACTGCACTGAGTCAACTAGCCACAAATGCTTTGCATTGGGGAATGTGATTGTGGTCTGTCTCAATTCATTTGAATGATCATCATAAGATCCTACCTCAGTTGTGGCATTGTGCCTAACAGAGAATATGGAAGAGAGATTCAGTAGGCAGCTCCGACAGTAAAAGGATGTGGTTATTTAGGGATAAATGGTTACTCATTGATGCATAACATTGCAGCCTTTATAACAATTCAAAATGAAAATAACTCATCTGTCAAACATTGCCACATCATATGAGATGGAGGATGAGGATTTGCAAATGACAAGTCACATCTAATAACTGTTTGAAGAAGTAGCATATGTTGATAAAAGAAATTCTGTGGGATGTCATGACCACAGATTTTCAAATATTTGAGATAAATAATAGATAAAGCTGTAAATAAAGTATGTGTGATCCTAAATTATATCAACAGGGACATGGAATTCAAAAAGAAAAAGTCAGTACTAAAAAGATATAAATCACGGGTTTTTCTATTAGTGCAAACAGTGCACAGCTTTAGGGGGTTTCCTGGCTTTGGGAAGTACATCAAGGCTAATGGAGAAAGTACAAGAGGATTCAATAGGATCATACTGAATACTACCTTTTGGCTACAATGAGACATTAAAGGCAGTGGTATCATTTTCACAAGAAATTTGAGGAGAAAGTGAGGACTGCAGATGCTGGAGATCAGAGCTGAAAGGAAGGGCTCAATTCCTGAAGAAGGGCTCATGCCCGAAACGTCGATTCTCCTGCTCCTTGGACGCTGCCTGACCTGCTGCGCTTTTCCAGCATCACATTTCCAGCACAAGAAATTTGAGGCAATTTGACAGAGATAAGTAAAATCACAAAGGGCTTGATAAAGTAAATAGCAAACATCGTCATGGTAAGTCAGTAACTAAATAGAAGCCATAAAATGTAAGATCATTGCTAAAAGGGGAAGGAGTAAAATGAGAGAATTTATTTATATACAAAGTGTAGAGCACATGTAATGTCACATCAGAAGTTTAAATACAAGAAAATCCATGACAGATTTTAAATGGAAATGGATATAATAAATCATGTTTTTTTTAAAAAGAACCCTTGGAGAAGAAAAGGGAAGAGCTGGGGAATAAGATTAAATATATGACATTTCAACAGTTAGAACAGAGGCAATGAGCTAAATTGGGCTGGAAAACCTTTTTTTTAACTCTCTTTCCATTGCTCCACAGTGATGGTTAGACCATTCCTGGTATTCCAGCGCCACTATTGTCACATGACTTTTCTTATTGACTTGCTTTAGATCAGTTACCCAATATTTCCAAATGGTGATACTGTCAACAACTGTCTACATAGTTCCCACAGTATAACATTGTTGGAGAGCAAGCAAGGTGGGTTGAGATTAGAGTTTTGTAGATCAGATTCACTGACATCTTCTCTGTTGCCCACCACATCCCTCAGACCTCCTTGTTCGTTCTTCAAATTTGTTTTCCTGCTGGGTGGGATTCTGCCTGAAACAAGTCCTTGCATGATTTAACAAGCTTCACTTTGCAAACTTTTAAGCAGAAAGTTAAACATGCAGTGGGTGTCAATATGGGCATATTACTTATCCCGCTTATACATACAATATGTATACAGTACAATACATTTGATACTCAACCTATGTGTCCAAATAATTAACGCACCTTCTGTGGCTATCAAGTCCTGAAGTAGGACTGAAACTCATACCTTCTGACTTGGAGATAGGGATGACATTACAGGTTTGCACTATTGTGCACATTTATAGTACATAGACTGAAACAATGTTGAACAAGGAGAATTTCACCTGACATTAGTAATATCCAGAACAGGCTAAAATATTATAAACACCACAACAATTAAGTAAAATATTTGTCACAATTTTATTTTCACTTAGTTAACAATTTGCAAAATAGTTACAATTAAATACAGAATAGTGCAATCCATAAATGTATACAGAAACATTTGCTTTTATAGTGTTAACTACAGATGCTCTATCCTGCTCCCTATAAATGACAATTTGAGGAGTGTAAGTAAGTCATATAGGCCAGAGGTTCAATGATTTGCACAGTGGTCACTCAATTCAGCCAGGACAACAATAGAGGTTCGATATATTTAGTCTCAATGCTCCTGGACTTAGAGCAGAACAATTATGGAGGATTCTTAGTAATTATAATGTTGATGCTACAAGTCTGGATGAAGACAGGATTAGATTTTATTAGTTAAAGATGGGTCCAGGTAGTTCTTTAATGTTCTCCACCTGAAAAAATCCAGTGATACTGTTAAAGATCACAGATAAACAATAGCCACTGAATGTGAGGGTTGGATATCAACACACTTGAAACCATTTTTAACAAGATTCACTGCATTGAGTGAGGATTGGGGGAAACTTGTGGAAAAACAAAATAAGTCTGTTCTATGTTATGATCTACTAAGTATCATTTCAACCTATTTGAGTACATTCAAAATTAATATTAAATCCTATAAAAGTGCTTAACATAAAGTGTACTATGTTTAAAAACATTTCGAGATCGATTTTCACAGCACTGCTGGTTACTTAGCTCAGCTTTGTTATAAAGCAAATATTACTGTCCACATGTACTCCTGCACAACCTTTTAACATGATGCAGGCATTAGAGTTAAGAAGGAGCTGCACTCTAGTGGCGAAACCCATTCTTTCACTGTTCATCCTTCACCTTTAAGTGAGATTTTTGTCCCTTCCACAATCTATTCCAGTTTGTGTACACTTTTCATTTCCCACTGACAAGATACAAGAGAATGAGAAAAGTCATCGAGTCTATTAACTTTTCACTATTGATTTGCGTGCTACTTTTAGATATTTCACACATAAAGACCACTACCACATCCCTCATCTATCTTAAAATCCCTCATCTATCTTAAAAGTTGACCACATATGCCAGTTGAACAGTGAAATTCACACTAAATTAAGATAGCAAGATGGGCCCACAAAGCTCGTTTTAACTTCAACTCATCCATCTCAGTCTGAGAGAGTCTCAAATTCTCTGGTAAATACACCATCATGATTACTAACCTAAGTACATCAAAGTATGAGCCTGAATTTAACTCAGGTAGGTGTCTGCAAAGAATTGGCACAAGGTCTACAATCTCACCATCAAAATTTAATGTTTGTATCTTGTTCAACTATGTGTAAAAGAACAGTGACACATTGTTGCACTTCACAGTACAATCCAGGTTGTATGCTTAAACATTTTACTTAACTGCCATAAAATAGGAAATGCAGCAATGACAATTACCAAAGTTCATGAAGGTATTGGAATCACTTTGTGATTATACACTTTGTGAAGAGGTTTAGTTTGATATTATCCAAAAGAGAACTCAATGACACTTCACACATTTCAATGTCCAGGTGGTACATGTTTAAACTTCGTTCCACCCAAATTTCATTTCCACGCTTCACTGCTTCTCTGGATCACTGAGAGATGGATTGGGAAGAATATCATCCATTGCTGCCCTTCTCCGCTGCAACTTTAACTGGAGCTCACTATTGACAATTGCTGGAGAAATTATAAAATATGTTAGATACAAACATATGAACATAGTTCAGCAAATATGTCTCTCCAATTTTTCTCATCTTCCGTGGAGAGCTCACGCTGAGATAGATACATGCCATCAGCTCCATTTCACTCTTTTGGGCCATTCTGCATATGTAGTGCTACATTGTTGGTCTAGAGACATTACAGCTGAGCCTTCTCTTCCTATCTGAAATTCAACCATGTATATTTTATTATGACTTTCAGGAGAGGCAATTATGACTTTTTTCTCCACTAGCTGAGGGAATTCAGTGGATCTTATGCCATAGTTACGACTAATGATGAAGTCAAAACTTCATGGAAATTAATGTTGTTTTGAGACCAATTATAGTTTCCCCAATTGCACACTTACTGAGACTAACTAATGGATTAGAGACAAAGACTGATTGTGTGATCACCATGGCTCAAAGTCACATTAGGCAGTTTTTTAAATGATGGATAGTGCAGTGGAAAAGGAGCCTCCAAATAATTAAAAAGACATAGAGTCATAGAGTCATAGAGATGTACAGCATGGAAACAGACCCTTTGGTCCAACTTGGCCATGCCGTCCAGATATCCCAACTCATCTAGTCCCACCTGCCAGCACCTGGTCCATATCCCTCCAAACCCTTCCTATTCATTTACCCATCCAAATTCCTCTTAAATGTTGCAATTGTACCTGCCTCCACCACTTCCTCTGGCAGCTCATTCCATACACGTACCACCCTCTGCGTGAAAAAGTTGCCCCTTAGGTCTCTTTTATATCTATCCCCTCTCATCCTAAGCCTATGCCCATCTAGTTCTGGACTCCCCAACCCCAGGGAAAAGACTTTGCCTATTTACCCTATCCATGCCCCTCATGATTTTACAAACCTCTATAAGGTCACCCCTCAGCCTCTGACGCTCCAGGGAAAACAGCCCCAGACTGTTCAACCTCCCCCTATAGTTCAAATCCTCCAACCTTGACAACATCCTTGTAAATCTTTTCTGAACCCTTTCAAGTTTCACAACATCTTTCTGATAGAAAAGAGACCAGAATTGCACGCAATATTCCAACAGTGGCCTAACCGCAACATGACCTCCCAACTCCTGTACTCAATACTCTGACCAATAAAGGAAAGCATACCAAATGCCTTCTTCACTATCATATCTACCTACAAGTCCACTTTCAAGTAGCTATGAACTTGCATTCCAAGGTCTCTTTGTTCAGCAACACTCCCTAGGACCTTACTATTAAATGTATAAGTCCTGCTAAGATTTGCTTTCCCAAAATGAAGCACCTCGCATTTATCTGAATTAAACTCCATCTGACACTCCTCGGCCCTTTGGCCCATTTGATAAAGATCCTGTTGTAATTTGAGGTAACCCTCTTCGCTGTCTACTACACCTCCAATTTTGGTGTCACCTGCAAACTTACTAACTATACCTCTTATGCTCACACCCAAATCATTTATATAAATGACGAAAAGTAGTGGACCCAGCACTGATCCTTGTGGCACTCCACTGGTCACAGGCCCCAGTCTGTCTTCTACCTTTGAGCCAATTCTGCATCCAAATGGCTAGTTCTCCCTGTATTCCATGAAATCTAACCTTGTTAACCAATCTCCCATGGGGAACCTTGTCAAATGCCTTACTGAAGTCCATACAGACCACATCTACTGCTTTGCCTTCATCAATCCTCTTTGTTACTTCTTCAAAAAACTCAATCAAGTTTGTAAGATGTGATTTCCCATGCACAAAGCCATGTTGACATCCCTAATCAGTCCTTGCCTTTCCAAATACATGCATATCCTGTCCCTCAGGATTCCGTCCAACAACTTGTCCACCACTGATGTCAGGCTCACTGGTCTATAGTTCCCTGGCTTGCCCTTACCACCTTTTTTTAAATAGTGGCACTACGTTAGCCAACCTCCAGTCTTCTGGCAATTCACCTGTGACTATCAGTGATACAAATATCTCAGTAAGAGGCCCAGCAATCACTTCCCTAGCTGCCATATTTAACCATGTTAAAAGCTACCCCACTTCGTCTACATACAATAGGGCTATTTAGCATGGTAAATCCACCAAACCTACATATCTTTGGACTGTGGGAGGAAACTGAAGCATCTGGAGGAAACCCATGTAGACACAGGGAGAATGTGCAAACTCCACAAAGACACCCGAGGGTGGAATAAAACCCAGGTCTCTGTCACTGTGAGGCATCAGTGCTAACCCACTGAGTCGCTGTGCTGCCCTAAAGTTGGGGTTGGAACATAAGAGTAGGGAAGCCTTACTGCAACTGTACAAGGTATTGAAGAGACCACGTCTGGAGCACTGTGAGCAGTTTTGGTCCCCTTATTTAAGGAAAGATAAAATTTAATTAGAGGCAATTCATAGAAGGTTCACAAAGATGATCCTGGATATGGAAGGATTGTCTAATGAATGAAGGCTAAACATGTAGGAACCCTACTCACTGGAGTTTAGAGGAATGAAACACATAGGACTTTTAATGGGCTTGACAGGGTAAATGTTGAGAGGATGTTTCACCTCATGGGAGAGTCTAGGACCAGAGGCATAGCCTCAGAATAAAGGGGCGCTGAGATTTAGATCTAGATTTACATTTTATTGCCATGTGTACTCAAGTACAGAAGTACAGTGAAAATTATGTATAATGTTGTCACATATGCGGCCATATGTCTTTGGCATCCTTGCTGCACAGAGCTGTGGGAGTAAAGTCCTTGCGTATATTTAATGATTTGGAGTTGCCAGTGTTGGACTGGGGTGTACAAAGTTAAAAATCACACAACACCAGGTTATAGTCCAACAATTAAACCTGTTGGACTATAACCTGGTGTTGTGTGATTTTTAACTGTGTAGATTTAAGGCTGAAATAGATAGCTTCTTGGTCAATAGGTGAATCAAGTGTTGCAGGGAATGGGCAGGATAGTGGATATTAGGAATATTGGATCAGCGTTGATCTTCTGGAGTGATGAAGCAGGCTTGAGGATCCAAATGGCCTACTCCTGTTCTTTTTTCTTATGGTTCTACATGAATGTTGCAAATTTCCATTAGGTCATGTGCATTCTTCAAAACTCTCAAGAATATGTGCCCAGTATCCTCAATCTTTCCTGATATGCCAATCCTGCCATCCCAGTGATTAAACTGATGAACTACTGCTGCACACCAGGTATTGCAAGTACAGTCAGTTCTGATATAACACGATAGTTCCATTCTTGTGTGATCTCGTGTCAAATAAAATTACCCATTATCTACGCCATTTAAGCTAATGGGGCCACAATCGCGTCATAGTCAATACAGGTAAGGAAAATTCACATTCTACAAGTAATGATCTAAATTCTTCAACCATGTTAAAGCAGACTCACATTGAAGAAACACATAGCAGAACCGACTTCAACCCTTCTGAGAGACAAAGACCAAGACTGTCCACAATATACCAGGAGAGGGCACCCCAAGGCTCTATATAATTGCAGTGAAACATCTTAAGTGCTGTACAAAATATCTCAACAGAGACGTTACATTAACACCATTGATTCATTTCACTTGCGAGAAAATCCTATGAAGTTTGTTGATTGCATTCCTAAGTTGCACAATGTGCATTTCCTGGTGAGTGAAACTTATTTCTGTAATTAGGCAAGGTATGCAATTTGATAAAACTTTGGAAAACAATGTGTTTTAATCAATTTCTCTACTTACGTGGTGTTAATCTCGGAAGAGTACTGAAGCGGGAAGGCTCTGCCTGTATGTCTAATTTTGAACGTGGTGGCATTAGTGCACCCCTGGATAAAGCTGCAAAAGACAGAAATGAGATGTTACAGAAGACCGTGGTGCCTTGAGTCTTGTTCTACATTTTGAACATTTTATTGAAATGAAACCATACTATTGTAAACCCATAAATAATTATATACTTATTATGTTTAATTGTGAACAAAGCACTAAATGTACAAGATTTCCATATGTTCCCATTAATTCTGATGGATTTTTTTTCTGTAGGAAGTGAAGGTGGGTGGGGAATCCTATTTTTCCCACCTGAGAGGTCAGTGGATAAAAATGTTTGAAAGCTAGTATTTTGCTCTATATTTTAAATATTTGGGTGAGAGGCCACAGCTCAAATCATTTTCTGTCAAGACTGCTACAATACGGGGGAAATGTGACATGGGTCTGCAAGAACAAATCCCTACAGACCATGAACTAATAACTTTCAAATCATACCACTGTTGCAGTTGAACAGAAGCCTGACATTTCAACATAAGGTGAAAATTCATTTATAAAGCAAAAAGGTCTATTAAATACGATGTATTCATAGACTGTACAGAAGCTGGGATAATCCTGTCTTCTTATAAGCAACTTAGTGCTTTTAGGAGACAGCAAGAAAGGGAGGGAAAACAGCACTGAATCCAACATCAAACAATTGGGCAGGCTGGTGAAGAACTTCACAGGCAGATGTGGTACTAAGACCAACAAGGTTTAAAACTCAGCTCCACTCATTGCATTCCAGCACGTCTGCCCCAGATGAAGATCGATATTTTATTCCTATTTCAACTGTGAGATGTTTTTAAACAACTTACTTTGTACTCTGTCATGGTTCAGCTTCTCAATTTCTGAGGAAAGAAACGATGTTAAATTTTCTGATCGAGAATAAAAGGGATATACAACACAAGCCCTTCATTCATAAAAGCATGTAACACAGGAAGAGACCATTTGGTCCATTAGAAAGCCTGGTTACTGACCCTCCTTCTGCATGAACAGCTACGCTCAATTGAAAAAATCGAAACCTCATATTTTTGAACACTTCAATTGAGTCACTGCATAACTTTCTCTGTTCAAAGAGGAAAAGGCCTGACTTTGCTTGCCTGTACACAGAAGTCCCTTATTCCCAAAATCAATCTGACAAATCTTCTGTGCCTTGTTCAAAGTTATGAGACATTCCTAAAGTATGAGCTGGAAATGTGTTGCTGGAAAAGCGCAGCAGGTCAGGCAGCATCCAGGGAACAGGAGAATCGACGTTTCGGGCATAAGCCCTTCTTCTTTATGCCATTCCTAAAGTATGGCAAACTCAATATTCCAGGTGAAGCATTAATTTTGACCTATAAAGCTTAACCGATAAATTCTTTGCTTTTGTAACTAATGCCTCTATTTATAATATTGGGTGGGGTGGGGGGGAGGTGTTTGGTGTGGGAGGTCTCTCAGTTGGCTGGACAGCTAGTTTGTGATACAGAGTGACACCAACAGCATGCGTTCAATTCCCACTCTGGCTGAAGTCACCATGAAGGACTTCCTTTCTCAAACTCTGACCTCACCTGCAGTATGGTGACCCTCATGTTAAACCACCACCGGTCATCTCTCTGTAATGTGAAGCAGCCCTATGGCCTGGTATGACAATGGTGGCTTTACCTTTTTACCATGTCAAGGGTCCCATTGCATTTTCAATGCTCATCATTGCTAGATTCAAAGATCTGTGATTCTCTGTGTCCCAAATCCACATTAAGATCATATCCCTTATTTTGTAGTATGGGTCTTCATTCTTCCTGTCAAACACTTCTTTGAAATTCCTTCGTGCTTCAAGCATTCCACATCTGTCTATTTAGCCCATAACACCACCCATTACAGTTATGTCATATTTATATTTCAACACGCACGGTGCACCACACAATCTGCAGTCAAGTTTGAGTTAGTTTGGACCTATTGTACCATATCTGTCCACAAAAAATAGAACTCAACATTATCTTGATTTACCCAGCACAGCAATTTACTGAATACACAATTTTCAAAGCAAAGTAATGTGGAGGGAGGAGGGAGGAGATGCTTAATTATTCATTTGAAATTGGAATTTACTTCATAATTTCTTTTCTGTCTCAACTACTGAGCAGTCATGGACTTGAATTGTTGAACAGCTGTCTGATTATTATTCTCAAAGAAAGGAAAATGTCAGGATATTCCTTAAACAAAATCAATTGTGAGAAAAATCTCAAACATAGGACGGTGAAATCGGAAAGGTTTTGTAACGATGATGATATTTTTAATAGAATTACTCTGCAGTGACAATTTTATCCCAAGTTTGCAAAGCCCCCAGAACATTAAGCCAGTTTGCTTCTGGGATAGGCTAGTACCAGTGATTGGGATTGTTCAGTTACCTGTTCACTGGTAAGCCACTCTTTGCACCAAAGTTGTAAAATGAAAGCAGTGTCCAACTGATGGTGCTCTGAGCACTTATTATGTGGCAAACTGGGATGTATAAGGTAGCAAGTAGAGTAGACCATCTGGCCCCTCAATATTGCACCACCACTGAAATATGTCATGGCTGACCCAATGACTTTAACTCATCTGATTCACTAATGTCCTTTATGGAAGGAAACTGCCATCCTTACCTGGTCTGGCCTACATGTGACTCCAGATCCACAGCAATGTGGTTGACTTTTAACTGCCTTCTGGGCAATTAAGGATTTGCAGTGATGTCCTAACCCTCAACTCTCTTGTAAACCAAAATCTATCAAACACAGCCTTGAATATTTTCCTAATGACCCGATCCCCTACAGTTCTCTGAGGAAGACAACTCCAAACATAATCGACTTCAATAGAAGAAATTTCTCCTGGTTTCCATTTTAAATTTTAAATTGTGCCCCAGCTTTGGGATCCACAACAAAAGGTAACATCCTCCCAGTATCAAACTGAAACCTACCTGCTTCAGGAAGTTATGTATCAGTAAGATCGCCTCTCATTTTTCTAAACTCCAGCTAGCGCAACCTTTCCTCATCAGACAATCCCGTACTCTCAGGAACAACCTTGTAACTCTCTTCTGAACTGCACCCAATACAAGTATAACCTTCCCTAAGACAGGAGACTAAAATGCAGGAATCCAACTGTCGTCTTACAAATACCCTGTACAACTTGTGCAAGTCTTCCCTAATTTTATGTTCCATTCCTCTTGCAATAAAGGTCAACAATTCATTTGCATTCCTAATTATGTGCTGTACCTTCTTGCTAATTCTTTATGATTCACATACAAAGTCACCCAGATCCCTGTGTAGAGCAGCATTCTCCAGTCTCTCTTCAAGTAAGCAAGGTTCTACTTCTCTATTCTTTGAGACAAAGGGGACAATTCCACATTTTCTTCACAGTACATCTCATCTGCCATTTTTATGTTTATTCTTTTAACCTATCTGCATCCATTTAGAATTTCTGCATGCTCCTCACATCTTGGTTTTCTGCCGATCAGAAATTTTGGTTACAATACAAGCCACCTCTTTGCCTGAGCCATATTATGTTTTATAAATGGTTGTAACTTCCACATTGATCCCTGTGATATTCCACTGGTCACAGTTTGGAGAAAGTGAGGACTGCAGATGCTGGAGATCAGAGCTGAAAAATGTGTTGCTGGAAAAGCGCAGCAGGTCAGGCAGCATCCAAGGAGCAGGAGAATCGACGTTTCGGGCACAAGCCCTTCTTCAGGAATGAAGATTCTCCTGCTCCTTGGATGTGCCTGACCTGCTGCGCTTTTCCAGCAACACACTGATCACAGTTTGCCAACCTGAAAATTATTCAGATTCTTGTGTTTCCTGCGAGTTCCTCTGTCCGTGCTCATTTACTATCCCAACACCATGAACTTTGATCATGTGCAATAACGTCTCAAATGTCTTTTGGAAATTCATGTATAGACCTCAATTCCAATACCTGGCACCTTCAGGACTGATCAACTGTGTTGGATGTTGGATGTTCCTGGATTCTGGATCAAGCGCCTCACTTGATTGGCACTTCATCCACAAGCATCCACTCCCTCCACCACCAATGTTGTAGAGTCATAGAGATGTACAGCACGGAAACAGACCCTTTGGTCCAACTCGTCCTTACCGACGAGATATCCTAACCTAATCTAGTCCCACCTGTCAGCACTTGGCCCATATCCCTCTAAACCCTTCCTATTCATACACCCATCCAGATGCCTTTTAAATGCTGCTATTGTACCAGCCTCCACTACTTCCTCTGGCAGCTCATTCCAAACACGCAACACCCTCTGCGTGAAGATGTTGCCCCTTAGGTCCCTTTTATATCTTTCCCCTCTCACCTTAAACCTATGTCACCTAGTTCTAAACTCCCCCAGCCCGAGGAAAAGATCTTGTCTATTTATCCTATCCACCATGCCCCTCATGATTTTATAAATCTCTGTAAGGTCGCCCCTCAGTCTCCGACACTTCAGGGAAAGCAGCCCCAGCCTATTTAGCCTCTCCCAATGGCTCAAATCTTCCAACCCTGGCAACATCCTTGTAAATCTTTTCTGAACCCCTTTCAAGTTTCACAACATCCTTCCAATAGGAAGGAGACCAGAAGTGCGTGCAATATTTTAAAGTGACCTAACCAATGTCCTGCACAGCAGCAACATGACCTCCCAACTCCTACAGTCAATACTCTGACAATAAAGGGAAGCATACCAAATGCCTGCTTCACTATCCTATTTACCTGCAACTCTACTTTCAAGGAACAATGAACTCCAAGGTCTCTTTGTTTAGCAACATTCCCTCGGACTTACCATTAAGTGCTAAGATTTGCTTTTCCAAAATGCAGCACCTCACATTTACCTTTAAATGAAATCTTAAAGTGTAAATTGTCCATCAAACAATTTCTTCTCCTGCTGATTTTTTGAATAAAATTAAGGTTTATTACCTTAAAAACAAACAGATCAGTGGTTCAAAGGCTGGAATTGAAAACCATTTGCTACTTAAATAAATTTGTTACAATACCAGAAGAGATCGCAGAACGGTCATGATGAAATGGAAATAGTATGTTACATTTGTCTTTGTGATAAAAGCACTAAGATGAATAAATTATATTGCACACTTAGGATATCCAGAGAATTGCAAACTCACTAACAAAAACATTGAAGAACCCGTTACCAACATTGAATATGGATTTGAGGCAAACAACTGATATCAACAAACTTTTGGCACTAGTTGAAAGTATTATCCGGAAACAAAATTAAATGGACCATGAGTTTTACAATGAGAGCCGCAAGAAAGAGGCTACGCTCATTCTCAGCCTTGGATCAGTTGATTTACAAGGTGAGTTTGAAGGTGTCTAGTAACAGTGGACAGAATTTAATGACGGCAACGAAAGTCTCACCTTCTGGTTGGTGAGTTGGAGAAAGCCACATGTCTCTGCCACATTAACTGGCAGTGGCAGAACTTACCTGGGACCTCAGGGGCAAATGTCCCAGCAACTGAGAGCTGCCAATCAGCCACTAGTTAGCAACTCTTCATTTCTCAACAGTGCCTTAGGTAAGGTGGTGGCTGCTAATGGTACTATACCCACCCAAAACTAAGAATCACCACAGAGCCAGACAATGATAGGGTGGTGGGTTAAGGAGGAGTTAGCTGCATTGGTCGGGGACTTGGCTCACAGGCATTCCTTCCTTCCTGATGCTGGATCCTTTGATCCAGCACCGAGTGTCTTTAAATGAGTGACGCAGCCGGGAAGCCTGAAACAATCCCAACAGAGTTTGCTTTTTGGACATGCCAAATGAGAAGTCTCCCATCTGCCAACAATGGCAGGATGAGGCACAAAGGAGGGCATTCATTGATTCCAGATTCACACCAATAATGTTAAACATTTCTAAAATGGCAAAATTTGCCACTCAGTTTCAGGGCAGTTAGAATAGGCAATAAATGGAGACCCTTTCAGCAATCCCATCAAAGGACACAAATTAATGAAATGTTCTATGATTTCTAGTTGATTGCAGTCTGGAGATATCTCAACAAAACATCACTGACTGCAACTTCTGCACTTCTTCATTTAGCTACAGATGTACAGATTCCAGATTTCACTATGAGTTTGAGTGAAACACTGAGTGTAACAAACATTGAGAATTCATCCATTATTTCTCCAATGTAAAATCCAGGCTAGATCCTGGACTGACTCACACTTCTGTCTGAGGCAAGAGTGCTGCTATTGTGTCAAGTTAACCCCTTTCTAAAATTGTTCTCAGCTTGTGCACAGCGTTCCAACTAGGCATGACTTTAAATTGTGGTGCAAATGACAAAAATGATATTTGTATCATAAATCTGTACTTAACTGCTGGATAAAACACCTTTAATGCTTTTTACAATCAAGTATTTATTCATATTATTGCTAACATGCCCATGGTTTGTTTTTAATTTTGCCCACTTTCAGCAAGATTTCTTCATTAAAGGACACAACAGCATTATCATAGTTCAAATATTACAGCAATGTAACTATATTGATCCAACTTCATTCTTAGAATCTTGACGCAATGCAAACAGTGTAACTTACACAACTGACAGCCATTTTCTGGAGAGCAAACAATTATGAAATATGCTACATCCAACCAGTAGTTACTAACTCTCCTTTATTGCTTTTAGAACACACCATAAGCTCTGATTCTGAAAAGCGTGTGATGGATAAACAAAGGTGAAATGATTATAATCATTATCTATACCTGCAGTTCCAGCATGTGGAGAATGAACTGGATTTTCTGGATTCGAGCAAATTCCAGAGTCCACAGAGCTACACTCGAGCTGTCCGGCAGGTTCAACACATGAAGGACCTTCTGGAGAATGCTATCCTCTGCTCCAATTCAGTTTCAGAAAGGTGGGAATTCCTTTCCGGGATTATAAGAAAGAGGGGTAACTCCTTAATAATATATCAGTGTGACATAATCCCAGGTGAGGCTTGAACACATATCTACCCAGGCAAGATTATTGCTTAGATTTTTTTTAAAAAGTTCTCAAAATGTCTGTGGGAGATAAAGAAACTGGGTACAGGATATTCAGGAAAGATAGGTAGGAAAAGGTGGAAGGATGACTTTGAGAAATAATTATGCTGTAAACACCAAAGAGAGGGATTAGATAAACTCAGGAAACCAATGTGCAGAAGTGGTTTGGATTGAGATGACAAATGACAAAGTCAAGAATTCACTTGTGAGAATGGTGTGCAGGCTCCCAACAGGAAGCACTCTGTAGAATGGAGTAAAAAGGAAAAGATAATAGGAGATTCTCTGAAACATATGGTAATAAAGATGGGATATTTTAATCAACATATAAAATGGAACAATTAGATGGGCATGAGTAACCAAGAAGAGAAATTCAGAGAATACTTTCAGAATAGTTTCTTTGAACAGCGTATCCTGGAGCTGACCAGACAGCAGACTATACTCAACCTAATAACATGGATAAATGTGAGCTTATGCACTTTGGTGGCAAAAACAGGAAGGCAGATTATTATGAATGGACTTAAGTTGAGAGAGGGAAATGTGCAATGAGACCTAGATATCCTTAAACTCCAGTTACAGAAGGTAAGCATGTGGATGCAGTAGGTGGTAAAGAAGGCAAATTGTTTGTTGTCCTTAATAGTGAGAGGATTTGTGTACAGGAGCAAGGGTGTGTTGCTGCAATTATGCTGAGACCACACGAAGGAATATTGTGTGCAGTTTTGGTCCTTATCTGAGAATGGATGCTTTTGCTATTGAAAGATCGCAGCAAAGATTTACCAGACTGATTCCTGGGATGGCGGGACTGACTTATGAGGAGAGATTGAACTAGTTAGGATTGCCGTTCAGAATAATGAGGAAGGAATCTCATAGAAACCTATAATATTCTAACAGGACTAGACAGGGGAGATGTAGAAAGGATATTCCCATTGACAGAGGAGTCCAGAATCAAGGGTCACAATCTAAAGATGTTGGGAAAATCATTTAGGACTGAGATAAAGGAAAATTTCTCCACCTGAGAGAGATGAACCTGTGGAATTCACTACTACAGAAAGCAGTCAACACCAAAACATTATGAGAGTTCAAGGAGTTCAATGAAGCACTTGTGGCTAAAGGAATCAAAGTATATGGGGAAAAGTAGGAGTGGGCTAGTGAGTTAGATGCTCAGCCATGATCATAACGAATGGCAGAGTCGGCTTAAAGGGCCAAATGGCCTACTCCTGCCTCAATTTTCTGTTTCATGAAAGTTAACTGTATTATTATAAAGGGAACTCAATCCAAAAGTAGGGCGCTTTCAGTTTCACAGGGCACTGGTAAGATCTGGAAAACTGTGCACATTGTTGGTCTCCTTATTTAGGAAGGATATAAATGTGTTGGAGGCAGTTCAGGTAAGGTTTACTAGAATAATGCCTGGAACCAGAATGTTGTCTTACAAGGATGGGTGGATCAACTTGGGTTGTATCTGCTGGAGTATGAACTGTAAGAGGAGACTTGATTCAAGTATTATGTCAAATTTGTTCACGAATTGTTGGTATCGCTGGTTAGGTCTGCACTTTACTGTGCAGAAGGCACTTAAGATTCAACTGAATTGTTTTGCGCCTGGAGTCAAATATAAGTCAGACCAGGTAAAGATGGCAGGTTTCCTTCTCCAAAAAGAATGAGTTAACTAGGTGAACCTCAGTGGATGAACTGGCTCATGCTGCTCCCACATACATTTCAGACCATCTTGGACACCTCCCTCCACTTTCTTGACCACTCCGTTTCCATCTCCAGCAACAGTCTCCTGACAGACGTTTACTATAAACCCACAGACTCTCACAACTATCTGAATTACAGCTCCTCCCACCTGGTATCCTGCAAGAACTCCATCCCGTTCCCCCAATTCCTCTGCTTCTGCCACATCTGCTCAGATGAGGAGACATTCCACTCCCAAGCATCCCAAATGTCCACCTATTTCGAACAATGTGCTTTTACCCCTTTGTCATCCAGACAGCTCTCCACTGCACCACCTCCATTCCCCATTCCATTGCTCTAAAGCCTCCCCTTCTAAACACAATTCCCCCTTGTTCTCACCTACCACGCCACCAAGTCTCTGCATCCAACGCATCATCCTTAAATACTTCCCCCAACTCCAACTAGACCTCACCACCAAGAACACCTTCCCCTCCACCCCTCTCTGCCTTCTGCAAGGACCGTTCCCTTTGACAGTCCTTGGTTTGCACCAATCTCCACACCAACCCCCCCACTCCAGGTACCTTCCCCTGCAACCGGAAATTATGCAAAGCCTGCTGGTACACCACACCCCCTCACCTTCATCCAAGGCCCCAAACAGTCCTTCCAGGTGAGACAGAGGTTCACCTGCCTCTCTTCCAACCTAATTTATTGTATCCGGTGCTCCCGATGTGGTCTTCTCTGCATCGGGGAGACCAAACATAAACTAAGGGAATGTGTCACCGAGCATCTCAGCTGGGCTCGCAGGGGCTGACCAGACCTCCATGTCACTGCCCATTTTAATTCCCCTTCCCACTTCCTTTCCGATATGACCATCCTCTGCATCCTCCATTGCCACAACGAAAAGCAATGTATACAATCTACAAGATGCACTGCAGAAATTCACCAAAGATCCTCAGACTGCACCTTCCAATCCACAACCACTTCCATCTAGAAGGACAATAGGAAATCCATCACCTTCAAATTCCCCTCCAAGCCACTCACCATTCTGACTTGGAAATGTATCCTTTACAGAAAAATTCATGTTAGGCTAAATTACAAGATTTGTGCTGATACATATGTACCCCAAATGTCTAAACAGAAAACTTCATTTGTTCACTTTACTCACTAGACAATCCTATGAAGTTTGCTGATTGCATTCCCAAATTGCACGTCCTCGTTAAGTGAAATGGTTTAACCTGAGGTTCACTACACCTCAGGCGAGGGCAGACGTGGAGAAGGAGAGTCCTTCATGGTGATTGGACGCATGCTGTTGGTGTCATTCAGCATTACAAACCAACTGTCCAGCCACTGAGCTACAATTCGATAAGGTACACAATTTGGTAAGTGCGACAAAAAACAATTTTTAATTATTGCAACCATTTTCTCTTCCTACCTGGTGTTAATCCAAGGTGAGTACTGAAGCGGGAAGAGTCTGTCTGTGTCTGAGGTTTTAGATGCGGTGGCATTAGTGCCTCCTTGGGTATTGCTGCAAAAGGCGGAAATGAAATTTAAGAAGACTACAGTACCACGAATCTTCTGATATGTAGAAATGTCTACTTTATAATCCTATATATGTTTTTCCACAGTAGTTCTATATATTTAATGGTTGGGCTATTAAACAACATGATTACCTCCAGCCTATCTGTGGCTTTTAACTCAGAAAAATCAGAATCCCTACAATGTGGAAACAGGCCCTTCAGCCCAATAAGTCCACACCGACCCTCCGAAGAGTAACCCACTCAGACCCATTCCCCTACCCTATATTTACCCCTGACTAATGCACCTAATCTAGATATCCCTGAACACTATGGGCAAATTAACATTGCCAATTCCCCTAACCTGCACATCTTTGGACTGTGGGAGGAAACCGGAGCACCTGGAGGAAACCCACGCAGACACAGGGAGAACGTGCAAACTCCACACAGACAGTCGCACAAGGCTAGAATCGAACCCGGATCCCTGGCACTGTGGGGCAGCAGTGCTAACCACTGAGCCACCGTGCCGCCCCACTATTTAAACATGGACATATTGTCCCTTTAAATCTAATGTTGTAAGCTACACGATGCAGCAAATATCAAATTTTAGCCACTGGAAGGTCATGCTAAACAGAGCCTCACCTCATCTTCACAAATATTTGGATGGAGCAGAATTCCAACCTGCAGTTCACTGAGCAGTGGTTGTGTTATGGACTAGGGCAGATCACTCAACACATTCTTAAGCAGGCAGACCAGACCATAATTTTGCAATTTGTTTCTGTAAGTGTACAGTGAAAATTACCTGGAGTAAGTTAGCTAGGTTGACTACCAGGTTTTACAGTAGGCAAGAATTTATTCACAAAGAACAGAATAAAGAACAGCTACAGAACCCAGTCTATCCAAACTAGACTTAATTGTGCTGTTCTGAATATGCACAACAAACCCAATAAACAAACCCCTTAAACACAGAGCAAAAAATGAAACAAAGATTTAAAGGTTGGAATTAGAAGGACAGAAGGACAGAGAGTTTAGCAGCCTATTTCCACACAGCCCACTGCTGAACTCCTAACTTAACTTCAGTTTCCAGGATTGGCCATGTTCCTTTCATTATACAGGTCACTTCTAAACATAAAAGCTTCAGCCTAAAGTCTCATCTGTTTACATACAAACACAAGGTCCTCTCAATACTCTTTTATCCCTGCACCAATCCAGTTGACTCAGAGTCTGAGTGGTTTATGACCCCTCTGAAAAAACCAAGGACCCCTCTGAAAAAACCAAGAATCCTTGAGAAAAGGAACAACTTTTAGAAAAAAGGACCAGCTTTGTTACAGTTATTAGATGTCTCGGTCATGGCAACCATAAAACTAAAATTTAGTTATTTATTCCACAGTCAAATTCCCTTGAATCAGTAGTTCCCAAAGTACATGGGAGTCATCCAGGTTATCTGCAGAACAGTCCAAAATACCAGCCAGTAATGCATTACACCATAGCTAAGGACATATGAGAGAATAGGCCAGAACCCTCGTCCTTATCTCTCACATGACTTCACACATTCACACTGGCTCTTCTGTACACAGTAAAAGTAACCATAAGCACGAGCAAGTATTTTGTAGTTCTACCTGTAATATTTACCTTACTGTCGATTTTATTTGACTAATATCGATAAATAATATTTTCTCAGAAGGTTGTGTTGATTTAAAATGTACATTGAAATGTTTCAAATAAACATATTGACTTTTGGTTTTAATGTTGATGATATAGAAAGATCCAAAACTTTGTGTGTGGCAAGAAGTAATAATTTACTTATTCTGTTTGAAGTTGTTCAGGTTCATAGTGCAGAAAATGGCCCTTTGGCGCATCTGGTCTGCAGCAGTCAAAAACAATCACCGAACTATTCTAATCCCATTTAACTAAAAGAAAATTAGATTCATATTTATTACAGTTAATTGAGGATAAATTGTGTATAAATATTTATCGATTCCATTTGTTCTCATTAATTCTGATGAGTAATTTTGTTGTGGCAGGTCAAAGTCGATAGAGGATCTCTTGTCCAAACTGAGAGGTCGGTGGGTGTAAAGGTTTGAGAGCTATTACCTTGGTCTATATATTAAACATGAGATAGTGAGGCCACAGCTCAAGACTGCTACAATATAGGGGAATGTGACATGGGTCTGCAGCAGGAAATCCCTGCAGACCATGAGCTAATAGCTTTCAAATCATACCACTGTTGCAGCTGAACAGAAGCTGGACATTTCAACATAAGGTGAAAATTCATTTATAAAAGAAAAGGGTCTATTAAATATGGTTTATTCATACAGCTGTACAGAAGCTGGGATAATCCTGTCTCCTTATATGCAACTTATTGTTTTTAGGAGATGGCAGGACAGGGAGGGTAAACAGCACTGAATCCAACATCAAACAATTGGGCAGACCGGGAAAGAGCTTCATAGGCAGAGGTGGTACTAAGGCCAACAAGGTTTGCAACTCAGCTGCACTCATTGTATTCCACGCACGTTTGCCCCAGACAGCTTTTCCTATTTCAAATGTAAGACTTTTTTAAACAACTTACGTTGTACTTTGACTTGATTCAGCTTCTCAATTTCTGAGGGAAAAAATGACGTTATATTTTCAAATCAATAACACAAAGTGACACACAACACAAGCTCTCTAGTCATAGAGTCTTTTAGTACGGAAACACCATAGGAAGAGGCCATTTGGCCATTATAAAGCCTGGTTACTGATCCTCCTTCAGAAGGAACAGCTACACTGTATGTAATGTATCAAAACCTCTTATAATTATGAACAACTCTAATAAATCATTGCATAACCTTCTCTGTTCAAAGAAGAAAAGTCCGGGATGCGTTTGCCTCTCCACATAACTGTAGTCCGTCTTCCCTAAAACCAATCTAACAAATCTTTTGTGTGCCTTGTTCCTAAAATGTAGTGCCAGAGCTGGACTCAATTTTCCAGCTGACTTATAAAGACTAAACATAATTTCTTAGCTTTCATTATTAAAGCCTCAATTTTTTTAAGAAAACAATACCACTGCTTTTTCAATGTTGTTTTAATCTCAAGATGCCAGGTTTGAGGCTCCGATTCCTCGGATCTTTCTGTTCCAAACCCACGTTAAAATCATAGTTCTTATTTTGTAATGCCTATCCAAATTTGTACTCTAAACTCTTACCACTTCACATTTCTTTGCATTAAATATCATGAGGCCGAGGCCTGCCCAATTCACCCATAATAAGAATCCTATCCATGACAGCCATTTCATACCTGTAGCTGGGTGTCACTATGCACCACTCAAGTTTGAGTTAGCTTTATGCTGTGGTGCCATACCTATTAGAGCATGGTTCAAGATTGCTCTGAACTTTAAATGCTTTTAGCCCATTGTCAAAGTTCTACTGAGTTGCCTCCCAGGGAGTGCTAAAACCCTCAGTAAGTTATAACAGACTGCTTCTCGTACAAGATAATACCAGAGATTGGAATTGTAAAAGCAGTAGTTGCTATAGGTCCGCTGTCTCATTACAGATAGTGAATTTAACCTGAGGCTCACCATTCCAAAGGTTGAGATTGAGAAGGTGTGACCTTCATGCTGACCTCAGCCTGTGTGGGAATTGAATCCACGCTGTTTGTGTCACGCTGCATCACAAGTCAGCCATTCAGCCAACGGTACCTATCTATTCACAGTCCAGCCATTCTTTTAATGTCTCTTCACACAAAAGTTAGAAATGAAGAGAGGTCCACTTGAAGGTGATCTGAACACTCATTATGTGTCGAAGTCAGATGAGTAACATAAGAAAAAGGAACAGGATCAGGCCATTTGGCCCATAAACTTGCTGCACTATTCAAAAATATCAAGGCTGACATCACTGACCATTGTCCCTCCCATGGGCAATAAATGCTGGCCTTGCCAGTGACACCCAGTTGACGTGGAATGAATAAAATAAACTCCTTTTCTGTCCCTCCTAATCCTCAATTCCTTTGTAAACCACAGATCTGCCAAACAGAGCCTTGACTATTTTCCCAATGACCCAGCAGCTACAGTTCTCTGGGAAGACAATTCCAAAAATGATTGACTCTCTGAGAGAAGAAATTTCTCCTGGTTTCAATTTTAAATGGAAAACCTCAGACTTTTAAATTTTTCTCCATGTTTGGATTCCACAATGAAAGGTAATATCCTCCCAGTATCAAACCTGTAAACCTAACAATCTCAGGATCTTAGATGAGTCAATATCCTCTCATTTTTCTCAACTCCTAGCCACCTCAGTCTCATTAGACAATCCCCTTATTCCCAGGAATCTGAGTCTCCTCTGAAATGCACCCAATACAAGTATCACCCTCCTTAAGTAAGGAGACTAAAACTGTACACAGTAATCCAATTGTAGCTTTACCAATATCCTTGTATTGTAATAAATTGTAGCAATACTTTCCTAAGTCATAACCTGTCCCTTTTGCAATAAAGATCAATAATCCATTTGTCTTCCTAATTTCATGCTGTATCTACTTGCTAGGTCTTTATGATTCATAGAACATAGAACAATACAGCACAGAACAGGCCCTTCGGCCCACAATGTTGTGCCGAACATTTGTCCTAGCTTAAGCACCCATCCATGTACCTATCCAATTGCCGCTTAAAGGTCACCAAAGATTCTGACTCTACCACTCCCACAGGCAGCGCATTCCATGCCCCACCACTCTCTGGGTAAAGAACCCACCCCTGACATCTCCCCTATACCTTCCACCCTTCACCTTAAATTTATGTCCAATTGTAACACTCTGTTGCACCCGAAGAAAAAGTTTCTGACTGTCGACTCAATCTATTCCTCTGATCATCTCATAAACCTCTATCAAGTCACCCCTCATCCTTCACCGTTCCAACGAGAAAAGGCCTAGCACTCTCAACCTATCCTCGCATGACCTATTCTCCATTCCAGGCAACATCCTGGTAAATCTTCTCTGCACCCTCTCCAAAGCTTCCACATCTTTCCTAAAGTGAGGCGACCAGAACTGCACACAGTACTCCAAATGTGGCCTAAACAAAGTCCTGTACAGTTGCAACATCACTTCACGACTCTTGAATTCAATCCCTCTGCTAATGAACGATAATACTCCATAGACCTTCTTACAAACTCTATCCACCTGAGTGGCAACCTTCAAAGACCTATGTACATAGACCCCAAGATCCCTCTGTTCCTCCACCTGACTAAGAACCCTACCATTAACCCTGTATTCCGCATTCTTATTTGTTCTTCCAAAATGGACAACCTCACACTTGGCACCTAATCTAGTCCCATTTGTTAGCAGTTGGCCCATATCCCTCCAAACCCTTCCCATTCATATACCCATCCAAATGCCTTTTAAATGTTGCAATTGTACCAGCCTCCACCACTTCCTCTG
>NC_057740.1:10931628-10984965 GCF_004010195.1 Chiloscyllium plagiosum
CGCACCTATCTCTCTCCATAATCAAGGTGAAAGTCACAGAATTGTGGTCACCATCACCAAAATGTTCACCCATTAACAAGCCCACCACTTGTCCCGGTTCATTACCGAGTACCAAATCCAATATGGCCTCCCCTCTGGTTGGACAATCTACATACTGCGTTAGAAAAGCTTCCTGGACACACTGCACAAACACCGCCCCATCCAATCTACTTGATCTAAAGAGCTTCCAATCAATATTTGGGAAGTTGAAGTCGCCCATGACTACGACCCTGTGGCTTCTGCACCTTTCCAAAATCTGTTTCCCAATCTGTTTCTCCACATCTCTGCTGCTATTGGGGGGCCTATAGTAAACACCCAACAAGGTGACTGCACCTTTCCTATTTCTGACTTCAGCCCATACTACCTCCAAAGGCAGATCCCCCTCAAACTTCCTTTCTGCAGCCGTTATACCATTTCTAATTAGCAATGCCACCCCCCCTCCTTTTTTCCCCCCCCCCCTACCTAACCTTACTGAAACATCTGTAACCAGGAACCTCCAACAACCATTCCTATCCCTCTTCTATCCACGTTTCCGTGATGGCCACAACATCGTAGTCCCAGGTACCGATCCACGCCTTAAGTTCACCCACCTCCATACATCACAAGCTACCCAGATCCCTCCATACAACAACATTCTCCAGTTTCTCTCCAGTTAAGTATATTCTGCTTTCCTTGTTTTCTGTACAAAGTGGAGAAAGTGAGGTCTGCAGATGCTGGAGATCAGAGCTGAAAATGTGTTGCTGGAAAAGCGCAGCAGGTCAGGCAGCATCCAGGGAACAGGAGAATCGACGTTTCGAGCATAAGCCCTTCTTCAGGAATGAAGATTCTCCTGCTCCTTGGATGCTGCCTGACCTGCATCTTAGAGAATAAAGTCCACTTTTGGATAAACAGATTTTGGATTTTAGTTTTACTTCTAAACTAAATTTACTGTGTGTCCTTCTGCTTTGCTAGTTATATCTGCAAGAATTATAACAATTTTTATTAAATGCTATTTTTCTTCATAAACCATATTGATGCTACTTGATTGTACCATGATTTTAAATACCGCAGTATTTCCTGCATAATAATAGCTTCCAGCATTTTCCAGTTGACTGATATTTGACTAACTGGCCTGTCGTTTCATGCTTTCTGTCCTTCCTTTCCTGAATACAGGTGATACATAAGGGGTTTTCCAACCTGCTGGGATTTTTCCAGGAAATTTCAGAAGTTTATAACCAAAGTATTCATTGTCTTTGTAGCCAGTCTCTGTAAGAAACTCGGATGTACACCATCGGTTGCAAGGATCTAGTCAGCCATTAATTCCAGGAATCGTCCCAATAATTTTTTTTCTTGTGATTTTGGTTGTTTTAATTTCCTCCTTCCCTTCTGACTAGTGACTTTAGAATCTTTTGCATTTTCTACTGTGAACAAAGAAACAAACTATTTTTTAGGAAAGGTTTAGAGGGCAATGGTCAAAACACAGGCAAATGGGACAAGTTCAGTTTAGGATACCTTGTCAGCATTGGTGATTTGTACCAAAGGGTCTGTTTCTATTCTGTGTAACTCTATGGCTCTTAGTGTTTCACATTATTGGTTCCTCAGTCTCACCTTCTGAATATTTACTTCAGTTAATTTCTTTCTTTTTATATACATAAAGAAATTTTTACTGTCTTTTTAAACATTTTTTTTGCTAGTTCTATCTCAATCCAATTTATCCAATTGAAGAGAGACAGAGACTGAGCAACACTGCGCAGTATTTTAACACATCAACATGCCTCTGATCTTAGACTGCACTCCTAATAATGATTTGGAGATGCCGGTGTTGAACTGGGGTGTACAAAGTTAAAAATCACACAACACCAGGTTATAGTCCAACAAGTTTATTTGAAAGTACTAGCTTTCAGACCACTGCTCCTTCTTTGGGTAGTTGTGGAGATGACGGAGCAGCGCTCTAAAAGCTAATGCCTCCAAATAAACCTATTGAACTATAACCTGGTGTTGTTTTTAACTCCTAAAAATAATAGATTTGCAACTACTTTCTTGCTCATTTTGTAAATATCAGGGATTATTCTTCTAAATTAATGAATGCTGTCCCTTCAGAAACTTCTTGATTTCTGAAGGCACTTGGTTGCAGAAGTTTCATCAAGGAATTGTTAAACTTTAACTCTAGAGAAGCACTCCACAGCTTTGGTGTAACCACCCACCTTCACAGAAAGTAAATCAACCACCAAACTGGTTTTATGTAGCAACTTTAACATAGCAAACATTCCAAGGTGCTTCATAGTGGTATTATCAGACAAAATCTCATACAGAACCACATAAAATGAGATAGAATCATAGAGTCATAGAGATATACAGCACAGAATCAGATCCTTTGGTCCAATTCATTCATGCTGACCAGATATCCTAAATTAATCTAGTCCCATTTGCAAGCACCTGGCCCAAAGCCCTCCGAACCCTTCCTATTCATATATCCACCCAGATGCCTTTTAAATGTTGTAATTGTACCAGCCTCCACCACTTCCTCTGGCAGCTCATTCCATACACGCACCACCCTCTGCGTGAAAAAGTTGCCTCTTAGATCCCTTTTAAATCTTTCCCCTCCTCACCTTAAACCTATGTCCTCTAGTTCTGGACTCCCCCACCCCAGGGAAAAGACCTTGTTTATTTACGCGATCCATGCCTCCTATGATTTTGTAAACCTCTATAAGGTCACCCCTCAGCCTCCGATGCTCCAGGGAAAATAGCTCCAGTCTATTCATCTCCTCCCTATAGCTCAAACATCAGGGAAGGTCAAAACAGATAAGTTTAAAAGGAGCACCTTGAATAAAAAAGAGAGATGAAGAGATCTCAGAAAGCTTTCCCGAAGTTCATGGCCACTCGGGGTGCAGTCATTAAAACTGAGGATGTGCAGGACATCAGGAGGGCAGCTATCTCAAGAGAATTGAAGGAGAATTGGAGGAGCTAACAGAGATTGGAAGGGTCAAGGCCACAGAAGAATCAAATATGAATCTTTCAGTGATTTAACAGATGATTCTGCAGGGTTTGAAAATAAGCTATTGGAAGAGATTCTTTAGCCAGGATTTGATAAATAAGACTGGAACCAGTTATAGGCTTGACAATTGCAGAAGGATGCTATTGTTGGCTATATTTAAAGTCACAGACCGGTTTAGAAATGGTAATGCATCACACACACACATGATGGAAAATGTTATTGTTTGGGAAATATCTCATTTGGATACGTTCAAACAAAGAGTGTGCGAAAAGATGGAGAGAGATGTGAGAGGTATATCCACTAACTCCCCTGACCTTTCAATCTGAGAATGACCATCATGCTTTTTGCAAAACAAATCATGGCCAATGTGATACCAATTCACAGAATCACCAAAGTGATATGGTGCAGAAAGAGGCCATTCAGTCTATCGTCTCTGCACCAGCTCATTAAATGAATACCATTACTTAGTACCAATCTCCTGCTTTCTCCCTGTACCCTTGCACACTATTTTTATCCAGTTAATATCCAATAATGTCATGAATGCCTCAAATGAACCTGCCTCCATCATACTTCCAGGCAGTGCATTCCATAACCTAACTCCCTTGCAGAGTGAAACAATTTTCCTCACTTCACCTTTGCTTGTATTGCAGATCACCATTAAGATGGAAAGATAATTATTCATCAGACAGGAGGTTAAATTCTCTCTCTTCTATTGCTATGAGATTGTTTACATCTATCTAACACACAGGCAGGACCTTGGTTTAATAGCTCTTCTGAAAGTTACCACCAATAACAATGCAAAACCTCCTCGGTATTTCACTGGCATGTAAGCCTAGACTGTGTACATTAAGTCTCAGGACTGAAAGTGGAGATCAGATGGAATCAGGAGGAGCCCCACCATTGAGTCATGGTTGATTATGTGTAGAAAATGATTCAGTCAACTGGAAATGCAAGCGTCAGAGCCTGAAGGGCCAGTGTATTTGGAGCTTAAGAGGAACAGGAGAGAAAGCATCAGAGAAACAATCAAACTAACATTAAAAAAAACTAACAAAGCTTAGAAAAATAAAAACAGGTCATGTTATCTTATTGAACCACAACTGGGTGCAGGTGGGGAACAGGAGCAAGTATGACAACTCAATTTGCACCTGGAAATGCCTCCTAAATTTCAATTGGAATAATGTACTTTACTAGAATAATCCATACAGATTGTTAAATTGAATGGTGATTATGCGGGCTATATGCAGTGAACCGAACATTTAACTAGGGATAAATAAATATCATTTACGTTTGAAGCTGGATAAGTAATTTAGTACCTTTTTAATTCTGTGCTTGAGTTAGAAGCAAGGCTCAATAATTAGAAATATTCAAATCCATAGGTTGTACCAAACAACACAAAGACTTATTGCAGCTCTTTTAAAAGTGAGAGTTTTGAAAATTTTAAAGTGATGAAATGGGGCCTTAATACAGGTAACAAATCAGATCTGCCAACAAAGTAGCATGTCTAAATCTGATTAATTCTTGCACAACGTGTAGCAACTGGCCTCTATTGCACATGTGCAATGTCAGCACACAAACAGGCCAGACAGTATGCTTCAATGTATGCACATACAAATAAGAAGAATAGGCCACTCAGCCCCTCAGGTCTGCTCCATTATTCAAAAAGATTATGGCTGATCTGATTTTATCCTCATTACTACATTCCTGCATGCCCTCAATAATTTTCCACACCCTTGGTATGTAAGAATCAATCTATGTCTGCCTAAAAATTATTTTAAGATTCTGCATCCTTTGACTTTTGAGGGCAGCACAATAGTTAGTACTGCTGCCTCACAGCACCGGAGACTCCAGTTCAATTCTACCCTCGGGTGATTGCGAGAAGTTTCCATATTCTCCCCACGTCTGCACGGGTATGCTTCAGCTGCTCCAGTTTCCTCCCACAGTCCAAAGATGTGCAGGTTAGGTGGATTGGCCAGGCTAAATTACCCAGGGATGTGTACGTTAGGTGGATTAGTCTTGGGAAATGGAGAGTTACGAGGATAGGGTGGTGGGGTGGGTCTGGGTGGGATGCTTTTCAGAAGGTTGGTGTGGACTCAATGGGCTGAATGGTCTGCTTCCATACTGTTGGGATTCTAGGAAGAAATAGATTCCTGAGACCCACTGAGAGATAAAATATTTCCTCATCTCTGTTATCACTTTATTGGAAAGAAAGTAAGCCAGGTGCACTGTCTCAAATTTTATCAACCTTTTGACACCAGGCTGAGAGGTCAGAAACGATCGTGGTACATCTTCCTGCTGCCATATCATTTGAAAGCTGTTTACCCACTCCAGGACAATAGTTAACAGATGGATTGCAGCAGTTCGAGAAAGCACTTCACTACCATTTCTCAAGGACAATTAAAAATGGGCAACAAGGCTTTGACAGCAATGCACACATCCCAGCAAAGTATTTTAAAAATGTACTTGTCAACATTGAGGGAAACAGGTTGTGTCAGTAAAGGGTGCGGTTGCAGAATGAAATACATAAGTATCTGTAGAAAGAAACTTACTGTTGATTTACCGCAAATTCCAGAACTCTGCCAAAAAGACTGCGTAGTAATTTATCTTATCTGGCAAAGCAGCCCTGAACAAAAGTCATAATAATTATAGAATCGCTACAGTGTGGAAGCAGGCCAATGGGTCCATCGAATCCACACTGAATCTCTGAAGAGTGTCCCAACCAGACTCACCCGCTATCCTGTCCCTGTAACCCTGCATTCCCCATGACTAATCCACCCAGCACGCATATCTCTGGGCACTATGGGCAATTTAGCATGGCCAATCCACATCACTGGACTGATTATTTACAGTGGCCCTGAAGTAACAAGAACCTGCTTTGATATAGTACCTGTGACATGTCAAGAACAATTCACGATACTCCACAGTGGCATTATGAGACAAAATTTCATCCTTAATCTCATATCTCCACATGAGACTTGGTGAAAGAAGTAGGTTTTAAAGAATGATTTTAAAAAGCAACTAAATGGAGAAAAGGCAGCTAAAATGGTACTGCTTTCAATGCTGTAGCACTAAAAACTGACATGCACGTGAACCTGGGATTGGAGAAACTAAGAGATTACAGAGGATTGTAAGGCCATAGGAGGTTACTAAGATACAGAAAGGTAAAGTTAAGGAGGCATTCAAACACAGGGATGGGAATTTTAAAACCGAACCATTATCAAGGCACCAGTATCAAAGTTTAAACACCTCTTTAAGAAAATGCAATCTAGCTGAATTGGCACATATTCCCAGCTATTACAAAGGGATTTATCAGTGCCTCTCAAGTGTTATCAGAGTTTAAACTTCCCAACAATTGCCTATGGTTAACCTTGATAGCATTTTGGCTCAAAGCAGTAACTTCCAGTCACCAAGATTCAATTTGTTGAGTTGTCAGCTGACACGTGACCATGTTAAAACAACCAGAAAAACTACAACAATAATGTTTCTTTCAGGATAGGAAAAGTTTTATTTTCTGAAATCTGATCGTGTACAATATCCCAAACTTTTGATTTGGTAAAGATGCTAACCAATGTAAAACTGCATCATCTTATTCTGAGAGCACTACGTTTATTGCTTGGTTTGCAGTAAATTAGCTAAACCGTACTCGAATTGCTGCATCAGCATCCTTGGGTTAAGGTGGGTCCTATTTCTGATGGCTGGAGTTACTTCTATTTGAAGGTGCCCATGCAATATTGAGTGAAGACTCAATTGCCAAGATAGCTACGACACTCTTGGGAACATATTTACAAACAAAGTGGTCACTAGAAGAAGATAATGGCTGAAAATCTGTGTTACCTTACCCAGCAGGAGACTGTATCATCAGAAAACAATGGGTAAAAATTGGAAAGTAAAACATGAATAATATGTTGGAACTATTCATAAGCTCAGGATAGTAAATCACACTTAACATTTCAACAGTGTATTGGAAATTAGACAGAGAGAGAAATAATTTACCATAATCATTGAAGTACTCTGCTTCTGGTTCTGCTATTTCAGGAATCTTTCGACTTGGTTTCTCTTCATTCACTGTGAAGGAAGATGTAAAATGGGGGGATGAGACCAAGGCAACAAGATGACTGAGTAAACATAAATACACATCACTATTTAGATAGGGTTCCTTCACCACATCGACTGAAGGAAAATAGGAGAACCCTATGACACTTGTTGTTTAATGGAAACATTATACTCAAACTTAGTTGACTACTTCAGTGAACATCTTCATGCTATCTGCAGACAATAGCCTCACTATTCGGACTCACTGCTTCAACTGCCTCTCCCATGCTCACTCTACTTCTCTAAATTCAACCTAGAGTCCCCACTGTGTGGAAGCAGGCCATTCAGCCCATCAAGTCCACATTGACCCCCCAAACCCTCTCTCACACACACACACACACACACACCCCTTTCAAGTCCCCGTAACCATTCATTTCCTGTGGCTAATCCAACTCGCCTGCATATTCCTGGACACTATGGACAATTTAGCATGGCCAATCCACCTAACCTGCACATCTTTGGACAGTGGGAAGAAACCGGAGCACCCGGAGAAAACCCACACAGACACAGGGAGAACGTGCAAACTCCACACTGCCAGTCGTCTCAGGGTGGGATCGAACCTGGGTGCTTTGCGCTGTGAGGCAGCAGTGCTAACCACTGAGTCACCATGCCACCCTAAGCACCACACAAACAGCCTCTTACCTTTCTCCAATAAACACACTGCCTCTAATAACTTAATGAATGGGAACCTCCCCTCCTGAAAAACAGAGGAGGGAGAGTAGCAGGAAAGGAAGGTGATCAGGCAGGTCGGCATCGGGTAGGTACCAACAATCTTCCCACCGTCACAAGAATTAAACTCTGAGTGGCAACACCCAAACACACTCTTCCCACCCTGCTGCCAATTGAGGTTCTTTACAGTGGTCAATTAACAATCACTTTTGGTAAGGGCAAATCCCTGCAATTACTTTATCTCCAGGCACAGTTAGAAAGTGTCCACCTACCCAAAGGGTAAACCATTGTGGGCAAATTGTCAGTTTGATGAGGAGGTTCTTTGATATGGAAAAATTGTGCAATATTGCAAAACTCAATCTAGGAGAGGAAGATCTGACTTCACTTCCTTCCTTCTCACCAAATGCCCTTACCTTTCCTGACAGCCGGGAGTAGCGAACAGTATGAGTGGTGTGGGGGATTGGGGGGAATGGGGTGGGGGTGAAGGGGGAAATATCTCAACAGCAACCATGGTCTTGACTGAAATGCCATCATGTTCTGAAGCTGCTGATTTCTGATTGGCCAGTAATTCCAGTTGGACAGAGCCTCCTGCTCCAGGTACTAATTCCAGGAGAAAACTTGCTGATAACTAATCAGATTCAGTCGAAAAACTGGAAAATCCTGGCCTCTATGTTGCTCCCTTTATCTGTCAGTCTCATATTCCACGTATGTCCCTTGTTTGTTGGAACATTTTTCCTCCCTTGTTATTGTAACATATTTTCAGCAGCTTGACTTAGATCATCATCTTTTATCATCCAGCACTTTGCTCAATTTTATAATCTGTTTACAAGCTGTTAAATATTTAAGTTTCTTCTGTAAGCATTTCTGTCATCCTATTCTTTATCAGCTACTACCCTCTCTTTGCCTCCTGTCTTTGTGTTGGTCATTTTGGTCAGTTTAACAAGGAAGCACTCTAGTTCTTTCATCAGTTCTGAGGTAAGATATCCAGCCCAAAACATTCACATACATTCATCTTTTAATTATCGATCATCAGACTCTGTACTTCCAACCCTCTTGATTTCAGCCTAAAAGTCTCTGGTATTATCACACAAACCCTGAAGCCAATGGTTTCTCCCTTAATGAAGATAATTGGGGTCTCCCTCACCAACCCAGCAATTCATATAATCTTATCTCATGCCAAAATTGCTTCTGAACACAATGCTGCCTGTTTTACAGCATTTACTGATTACCCTTTGGAAATGTTCACCTAACTTCTCTTCCCATTCATAAATCAACTGTTTTCTGCCACTTGACCCATGCCTGATTAACTTCACTCGTTACACTATAAGACCAAGTAAGATCCTAGAAAGTGTTGCTGAACAAAGAGACCTTGGACAGCAGGTTCATAGTTCCTTGAAAGGAGAGTCGCAGATAGATAGGATAGTGAAGAAGGTGTTTGGTATGCTTTCCTTTGTTGGTCAGTGCATTGAGTATAAGTTTTGGGAGCCCATATTGCCGCTGTATAGGACATTGCTTAGGCCACTATTGGAATACTATGTGCAATTCTGGTTTCCCTCCTTGAGGAAGGATATTGTAAAACCTGAAAGGATTCAGAAAAGATTTACAAGGATGTTGCCAGGGTCGGAGGGTTTGAGCTATAGGGAGAGGAATGCCATCATGTTCTGAAGCTGCTGATTTCTGATTGGCCAGTAATTCCAGTTGGACAGAGCCTCAGAAAAGATTTACAAGGATGTTGCCAGGGTCGGAGGGTTTGAGCTATAGGGAGAGGCTAAATAGGCTTGGGCTGTTTTCCCTGGACGTCAAAGGCTGAGGGGTGACCTTATAGAGACTTATAAAATTATGAGGGTCATGGATAGAGTAAATAGACAATGTCTTTTCCCCAGGATGGGGTAGTCCAAAACTAAAGAGCATAAGTTTAAGGTGAGAGGTGAAAGATTTAAAAGGGAAGGAGATTTTAAGGAGCAACTTTTTCATGCGGAGGGTGGTGCATGTATGGTACGAGTTCCCAATAAGTGGTGGAGGCTGGTACAATTAAAACATTTAAGAGGCATCTGGATGTGTATATGAATAAAAAGAGCAACCTTTTCATGCAGAGGGTGGTGCATGTATGGTACGAGTTCCCAATAAGTGGTGGAGGCTGGTACAATTACAACATTTAAGAGGCATCTGGATGTGTATATGAATAAAAAGGGTTTAAAGGTATATGGGCAAACTGCTGGCAAATGGGACTGGATTTATTTAGGATATCATGTCAGCATGGACAAGTTGGACTAAAGGGTCTGTTTCCGTACTTGACATCTCTATGACTCTAGGATTCTATATAGGAGTAGAAATAGACCATTCAGCCCATCGGGTTAGTTCTGTCATTCAATCATGGCTGAAATATTTCTCAACACCATTCTCCTGGCTTCTCCATGTAACCTTTGATTCTCTTTCTGACCTTAGAAAGTTCAATGTAATACTCTCAAAGGCTCCCTTCTCTGCAAAAAAAAAACCAGACCTAATGTCTTTAACCTTTTCATTTGAGGGCGACCCGGTGGCTCAGTGCTTAGCACTGCTGCCTGACAGCGCCAGGATCCCAGGTTTGATTCCAGCCTTGGGTGACTGTCTGTGTGGAGTTTGCACATTCTCCCCGTGTCTGCGTGGGTTTCCTCCAGGTGCTCCGGTTTCCTCCCACAGTCCAAAGATGTGCAGGTCAAGTGAATTGGCCATGCTAAATTGTCCATAGTGTTAGGTGCATTAGTCAGAGGGAAATGGGACTGGGTGGATTACTCTTTGGAGGGTCGGTGTGGACTGGTTGGGCCGAAAGGCCTGTTTCCACACTGTAGGGAATCTAATCTAGTTTGAAGAGCATCAAGGATTTGGATTTTTTTGCAGGGCGCTCTCTTTTGAAAAGCAACAAATACCCAACATCACAAAGTCACTGCACAGTTATGGTATTACCTGCTGGGGTTGATGTGTTGGCTGGTGCTTTTGGGGGCTTCTGATGGATCACTTCACCACTCTCAGCATCTTCCTGCACAAAACCTAAAATAAAGTGATAGGGATAGCAACTTTGATGGATGTTTTACACAAGATTGAGACAGTGGCGCTCTCAAGCAATTACCTCCTCTCTGAATCTAATTGGAATTTTAAAGTAAATGAGGGAGATGTGGTTAATTTTAACTTAATTTGACCAAGCTAGGGAAGTTGGGGGTTGGGGGGTGCTAGTTGGGGATCGCTGACAGGACTCATTCACAGGCTTTACTCAATCAATCAGAAGTAAAAGCGAAATCAATGCAGCCACACCAATTGCCAGCCAAGCAGCTTAGGTTAATATTAACCTTTATCCATTTACCATTTGAAAATAAGGCATAGTGAAAAAAAAGAGAACAGGTATATCTTAGATATGAGAACTGCATTGCTTGATGCTAAGCTGTGATAATTGGTGAAAAACAAATGTAGGAAAGAATCTACATTTAGATAACATCCTGACCACATCTAATCACATTGATTAAATTATTTTCTGAAGTGCAGTCACTTTTAGAGTCATAGAGATGTACACCACGGAAACAGACCCTTCGGTCCAACTCGTCCATGCCTACCAGATATCCTAAATTAATCTAATCCCATTTGCCAGAATTTGGCCCCTTTCCCTCTAAACCCTTCCTATTCATGTACCCTTCCAAATGCCTTTCCCACCCTCTGCAGGAAAAAAACTGCCCCTTAGATCCCTTTTAAATCTTTCCCTTCTCACCTTAAACCTAAACCCTCTAGTTTTGGACTCCCCCACCCCAAGGTAAAGACCTTGGCTATTCACTCTATCCGTCATGATTTTGTAAACTTCTACAAGGTCAACCCTCAACCTTCGACGTTCCAGGGAATATAGCTCCAGCCTATTCAGCCTCTCCCTAATAGCTCAAACCCTCCAATCCTTGCAACGTCCTTCTAAATCTTTCCTAAAACCTTTCAAATTTCACAACATCCTTTCTATAGCAGGGAGGCCAGAATTGAATGCAGTATTCCATATTATATAGATAATTAGGGCAGCAAGTTCACATATAGTAAGGGATTCAAAATAGTAACCGAACTGAATGAGCAATTTATGTATTTTATAATGGTTTTGGTTGAGGGCACCAGGAAATTTCTTTTACAAATACATCCACCTGAACTTCTAAATAAGGCCTTGGCTTGACAGTCTGATTGGTAATAGGCATCTGACTACCCAGACAGATGGTAGACGGACATTCAGAACTACATTAGCCAGGGTCAAGTGCTGGGGTAAGAGCCTTCGTTTAAGTCATAAAGCCAAATCCAGTTGTACTTATATAGCTAACTTAATCCACTCAGCTATTGCTTAATGTAAAAGTTTACAGTAATTTAACAATGAGCATGTGCCCTCATGATGTCAAATATTGGCTTGGTGTGGCTTCAAAGTGATTGATTAACCAAGCATGCAACCAAGATAAATATCCAGGTCAGGTCATTAGAGAACATGATCATTCCACTCCTGACTTTTATTATCTTAGAGTTAAACATTGAGCACTACAGACATTCCCCTAGCTCGAAGATGCTCAGCCTGTTTGTGGCAATGATTAGAATTTGAGCAGCCAAATGATTAGCCATGCCAAAACTTTAAATCCCTGTCTGTATCTTTAGTGGATAATGAAGAAGTACTGCAAAAAGTAAGTCTCCCAGCCATCACTCCCCCAGCAAATCATCATCATGGCTGGGACTTATTTCACTGGAGTGCAGGAGGTTGAGAGGTGACCTTATAGAGGTTTATAAAATCATGAGGGGTATAGATAGGGTTAATGGTAGGTCTCTTTTCCCTAGAATGGGGCATTTCAGGACCAGGCCACATATATTTAAGGTGAGAGGAAAGGGATTTTAAAAATAAACCAGCAATTGACCCTCGCTAATGTAGACCTGAATGTTAGTCTTCAACCTTTCCCGGTAGTCAGATGCCTACTACACTTCGAACTGTCAAGACCTTATTTACAAGTTCAGGTGGATGTATTTGTAAAAGAGCAGTGAAATTTCCTAGTGTTCAGTTAACATGAGGGCAAATTTGTTTTACACAGGAGGTAATTCACATGTGGAATAAACTTCCTGAAGACATAGTGGATGTGGGCACACTTACAATGTTTAAAAGACACTTAGATAAATAGATGAATAGGAAAGGTTTGGAGAGATATGGACAAGGAGCAGGCAGATGCGACTAGTTGGTGAGATGGATGAGATCAGTTTGGGATTATGTTTGGAATGGACTGGTTGGACCAAAGGATCTGTTTCTGTACTGTATGAATCAATGACTCTATGTTCAATGTAATTACTTGTTATTTTTGAAATAACCAACAGATCAATGAACAATGAAAGGGGAAAACATACTCATATTGACTTCGTAGTCCATTGATCTTTCCAAAGGCTTCAAAACTCCATTGGTGTGTTGAACAAAATAATTGATTACTTCCTGCTTACTGCTGCACAAGATCTGGGAAATATCAAAAACATTTGTTAAGGCTTTAGCTCAAATTGATTAATGGACAAAGCAGAATTAAAAGTCCATGTGTCTCACATTGAACCTGTAGGATTGATGTGAAGCAGTTTTATTTTACAATGAAGGTGCAGTTACATTATGAATTGAATCAGGGGGAGCCCAAGTTGACACCAGAGAGAAAAAAAAAATACAACTGACTGGAGGAGTGTGTTCTATTATTTTTTGATCTGGAATCAGACTGAGCCTCAACATCAGCTAGCCGCTACACAATTTTAAAGTTACAACAATCATTTGCTGAAACCATTTCCTACTAGCATTAAGTCATTAAAATATGAGTGGCATGAATGCAAGTACATGTGGTATTCGCATCGAAGTCAAAGATGTTATCTCTAATGAAGTATTGGCTGACAGATGTAAAACGTATTTTAGTTTTGTGACACAAGGTTGGCAGAGAAGGTTATGAATATTTACCCATGGTTGCAAAGGAATACACTCAAAGTTTCAAAACTTCAAGCTTTCTTATGTAGAAGTGAAGAATTAATTCTAGGTTAGAAGGAGGGTTGGTGTGGACTTGTTGGGCCGAAAGGCCTGTTTCCACACTGTAGGGAATCTAATCTAATTGGGGCAGCACAGTAGCTCAGTGGTTAGCACTGCTGTCTCACAGTGGCAGGGACCTGGGATTGATTCCAAACTCGGGGGACTGCGTGGAGTTTGCACGTTCTTCCCGTGTCTGCATGGGAGTTTTCGCTGGATGCGTCAGTTTCCTCCCACAGTCCAAAGATGTGCAGGTCAGATGGATTGGCCATGCTAAATTGCCCATAGTGTTCAAAGATGTGTAGGTTAGGTGCATTAGTCAGGGGTAAAGTAATAGGGTGGGGGGATGGGTCTGGGTGGGATACTCTTTGGAGGCTCGGTGTGGTCTTATTCAGCCTAATGGCCTGTTTCCACACTGTGGGGATTCTATGATTGTATTATGTATAACAAAAATAAGTTCTAAAAACACATTCAAGTTAGCATATATTTCTGTCCTGTAAATGCTGATTCCTCATGGGGATATAGTTCCATGTATTATCCTTTCAGCATTTCAGCAAGTTGCTTGTAATGAAGTGATCGCGGATATACAAACATTAGTAACAATAGATGACTTCATTACAAAACTCATTCTATCCTTCCCTTGACAACTACATAATCACACCTTTCAATATAGCTCACTGAATAGCAATTTCAGTAAGAGATTGCAGGTTGATTTTTCCTCTCTGTAACTCAAGAAAGTCTATCTCAGTAAGATTGCCACTCAAACTCAGATCTGATCGTTCAAACCCAGAAACCTTCCGGCTCTGCATTATCCGGAAAAACAATAGAAAGTACATCTGTCAGTTGAGCCGCTCAGTATGAGAAATGTTTTATAAAGAAACAATTACACAGCCATTTACTTACTCCACCCTCGACTTCAATTACATATCCATTTTCTGCACAGTGGACCCGGTAATGCTTTACAAGTGGTTTGCTGAAAATGTAAAATAAAGTTTCACTTTAAGCAATTCACCAATACTTCCTCATTCCAAGACTACTGTCATATGCCCTTATCACAATGGTTCCTACTCTTAATTTCCATTACTCAGGACATGTAAACTTTGCAATTCCATAACACCTTGAGTCTCTCCACCCATCTACATCAGGTAGACTTATGAAACCCAAGCTTGGCATTTACCTAATCACTTGTTTTCACCATTGATTGCTTTCTTCCATGATGCATTTTGACTCGGAGCAAGATTTCTCCACAAAATAACATCCTACTGGTCTTTGCTTTCATGTAGTTGCGTTGTCTAAACCATCAAGCTTTCAAATCCTACCTTTGTAATTTGTTGCAAATTTAACTCTTATCTGAACAGAAGCTTTGTATTCCTAGTGTTTGCAACCGACCCTCAGGGAAGAAATGTGCTGTAATGACCCCAAGCACATCTAATTAAATTGCGATTTAAGGGCCCTCTTCAAATATTTGGAACTGTATCAGCTCTTCCTTCACTGGTATGGGGTCTGAATTAACAATCCCCTTCTTCACAGATATGGGTTTACCTACTCCCCACAATCTGCAGCAAGTCAAGAAAGTAGCTCAACATTAGCAATAAATGCTGCCCTAGCCAGCAACACCCACATCCCATGACTAAATTCTTAAATATCTAGAAATTTGGTTTTCTGACTACTGATATAATTTGATTCTAGACCTCAATGGTGGTGAACAGGGAGGATAACATGACTAGATTCCCTTCGGAATAGGCCCTTCAGCCCAACAAGTCCACACCGACCCTTCACCCAGACCCATTTCCCTCTGACTAATACACCTAACACTATGGGCAATTTAGAATGTCCAATTCACCTGACCTGCACACCTTTGGACTGTGGGAGGAAACCAGTGCACCCAGAGGAAACCCACGCAGACACGGGGAGAACGTGCAAACTCCACACAGACAGATGCCCGAGGCCAGAATTGAACCTGGGTTCCCGGTGTTGTGAGGCAGCAGTGCTAACCACTGAGCGACCATGCCACCCCAGCAACAATCGCTCCATCCCTGGATGGTCTCGAACCACCAACCTTTCGGTCAACAGCTGAACGTGCTGACCAATTGTGCCACAGAGACTGGCTATTGTCAAGTTCAGTCACTTGCTCCAAATAAAGGATGCAGCTGTGAGATCCTGTATAGATTTAAATACGCCTTCATTTCAGTGGTATATGAGTCACAAGTTTGCCTCCAGTCTTGTGCAGGAAGCCTTCCTCATCTTTATTCACAGTATGCATTAGCAGAGATCCTATTCTGAACCAGAAAATATCCTCAACTTTATTCTCAATTTTTGCACTTCTTATCATCATATAGTCCATCACAAACTCTCCCTTTCCTCAAATTCTCTGTCTCCTTTCAGCCGATATATATTATAATCCTTCTGAGGCACTGTTAACCTTCAGACTTCCATAGCTCCCTTGACTACACTTGCCCATACACTGAAATTGACAGTGGTCTTGATCATATTCATTCCGTCTCCCATAGTTCTACTCTCATCCCTTTCTCCTCCTCCCACAGGTTACAAGTGTTCCCTGGAAAATGAACCAACAGGTCCATGACCTGTTCTCTCATTGGAGAAAAATAGAGAGAGATAGACATCTGGTGATGTGGTTAACATGAGGGTCACCATACCTCAAGCGAGGAGTGAGGTTAAGAAGGCAGGAACTTCACGGTAACTTTACTGTAAATCTGATATCAGCCATCCAGCTAATAGACTCTTAAGGTAGGGCAAGTACAGATTTGGTGACACTCTGCAGAACTTGCTATTTAAGCATGACGCAAAGTTTTTATTTTAAAACTCTACTCTGACCTCTATGTCCTTGGCCTCCTATTATGTCAATGAAGCACAATTGAAGAATGAGCACCTCAACTTTCAACAGACACCTTCAACATTTTAAACTCAACAACTTCAGATCTTATGTCCATTTTTGTTTAGAACAGCAGGTACTGGTGAGCGTTCAGTTGCTCCCACTTAAACCTTCAAAGGCCTATCTTTCATTTCTTTACTTGTTCCATTTCCATTCCTTTTACCTTGCACCATCATCCCCTTTGTCATTTAATATCTTCCACCTCTTACCCTATGGCTGATATTCCTTCTTATCTCCACCAACCTCTGACCTGCACTCTGGAGCATTCTCAACTATATATTTTTTTTGCCAGAGAGGTCACTGACCTGAAACATTACCTCTGTTTCTGTCTCCGCAGATGTTGTCCCACCTGCTGAGTATTTCCAGCATTGTGTGCCTTTTCCTCACACTCATTCGTGGGAATGTGGTGTCACTGGCTAGGCCAGCATCCTTTGTTGCCCAAAGGGCAGTTAATAATCAACCAAATTGCAGTGGGTCTGGGGGTCACATGTAAGCCAGACCAGGTAAGGAAGATAGTTTCCTTAATGAACCAGATGGGTTTTTTCCAAAAATCGGCAACCATCAGTTTTGTGCTCATCATTTGATTCATCATTCCAGATTTTAAAAATTAAAGTCAAATCCTGATGTAATAGTTGGAACCAGGGCCAAGTAGATCTCATTGACTATGAGATCTTTGAATGGGGTTGTTAGGGAGCCCTGGCTGATAAATATAAACAGCCATTTCAGGGAGTCTCTTCATTCTTGGGACTTGCTCTGAGCTGGCTGGTCAGAACCTATATTCTATGCTCATGTAAATAAAGAGTGACCTGGTAATATACCAATCTCCATGGAGTTACTTCATCTACCATCTTTGGTGCGTCATGGTGGCTCAGTGGTTAGCACTGTTGCCTCACAGCACTAGGGTCCCAGGTTCGATTCCAGCCTCGGGTGACTGTCTGTGTGGAGTCTGATTCTCCCCGTGTCTGCGTGGGTTTCCTCCGGATGCTCTGGTTTCCTCCCATAATCCAAAGATGTGCAGGTCAGGTGATTTGGCCATGTGTTAGGTGCATTAGTCAGAGGGAAATGGGTCTGGGTGGGTTACTCTTTGGAGGGTCGGTGTGGACTTGTTGGGCCGAAGGGCTGTTTCCACACTGTAGGGAATCTAATCTAATCTTCCATGTCCAGCTTCAAATTTGAATCTCTAGACACTAGCTGTGTCTCTACATTAATAGTCTAGCAATGGTATCACTAGGCCATCGCCTCGCCATAATTAGTTATTCATTCATCATTCTCTTGCAGTTTGCAGGACACTTCTGTACTCAAAATGGCTGCTGTAACTAACAACGCAACATACACTGTACCTCAAAATTAATTCGCTGGTTACTATCTATTTATTGCAAAGTACTTTGGGATGACAAAATTGCAGTAAGGCCCTAATTATTATAAATTCAAGTTCTTTCTTACTGTTTGAACATTTGCCGTGTTGTAATTGCGATGCTCTTATTATCACTGCCTGGTCTCATTAAGAAGTTTCCATTCTCCATGCTTTTCTCCAACATTACCTCAGCCTCAACCCGTGAGATCTTATAATAGCAACTGGAACAGATCAAGATAAGACATAGTTAAAACTTAACAGTACTTAATTAAACAGAATGCTGTACATGTGCAATGCCAGCTTTCACATCAAATTCTTTTGTCTGGTCTTTTCATAGAGGTGTTGGCCACTTCAAACTAAATAGGTGAGCACTTTCATTAAAATATTTGACAGGAGGATTTCATTTAAATGTTCATGGGATCATAATGCAGGGTGTTGTTTCCAGCAACTAATGTTTCCAGGCTCACCCAGTGGTTCTGAAATAATCCCTCCACCTCAAAAGCCACACAAATGTAGAAAATCCCAACTCTAATCTCTGGATTATACTGATTGGGTTATCAAACTAGAATGACAGTTAGGCTTCACAGTTGGGCTAGAGATGATGAAATTCATCCAATGCTTTTGATTTTCATCAGTAGAGTACTGAAAACAGTAGATATATCAAATGAGGCTGGCATTACGCTGGAACATGATAGCTTCCTTACGTCAGAAAAGTTTGTCAATGGAAATTCACCAATTTGCTGATGCACTGGAGTGCAGGGCTGTATGGAGTCAATTCCTTTAGCAGAAGGAGTGAAAAAAATAAAATTGAGGAGTTTGACATACATAACCTCTCCTTTCCCTCTCTGCTCTTTGTTCCTCTTCACCAACTCAAGAATCACACCCCCGCCACCAACACACAACCACTCCCCCCAACACACCCACCGACCCCCTGACCTTCTACCCCAGCGAGATACCTGGGCAAGTTTTCCACATCATCATAGACATCTTGAACAGGGTCTGGAGTTACTGGTCGTGCTGGGAGTGGTGGAGGTGTCGACTTCCTGCGTTGTTTTATCTCTTCCTCCAGTACCTCCTTAAGTCTATGAAACTGTCCAGGAAGGAGATCCAGTTTGGGAATCTCCAGCTTCAGAAAGAAAAGTAGCATTTAGATCAAAACAACCATACCTAATATATGTAAAATATTGCAGTTCCTTAATTAAAACCTTGCACCTGTTTAGACGTTTAATATTAATAGAGTTTGTAGCACCACTTTCCTTTGGCATTGCTCATGGGTACAACACTATTTGCATCACTTACTTTTTAACTGGGCTGACCCTTAAAGGTCATCACTCAAGCATTCCTTAGGAATTTCTATAGTTATGATTACTTGTGAATTGCTGAGGTTAACTGGAGGTGAGTAAATTGCTCATTTTTGAAAGCAGAGTGCCCTTTTGAAAGTTGATATGCCTACCTTGAGCACAAAATGTACACAAAATAAGGAGAGGGAGAGCTCCCTCTTATGGACAAACCAGTCCATTTAAACTTCTTTAATATGAATTCTACCTAGCTGCTCAGCATTCACTGCCCACAAAGGTTCCTGAAACAGACTAGTCAAAAAGTTGAATGGTCCCTTCAAGTCACTATACAAAGCTCACTATTCAGTTTCTATTTGGTCTCAAGTTACTGCATTGCACTGATTCTGAATGTTCAGACCATGTTTATTCCACCAGTCATCCAGGCTATAACTAATGCAGACAGTGAAATCAGAATAAGAACTGGATTACCTTTGCAACCGTGTGAATAAAGCCTTTCCACTGCTCTCGGCTTTCCAGGCTATCTGTCTACAGAGGAATGAGAAAAGACGCAATTATAAAAAGTTGTTGGAGTTGAGGTTTGTTTTTGTATTTCATCATGGACATGAGTTAAAGATCCTCAAAAGACAACTGAAGGATTTGTAGCTTTAATTGAAAGAGTTCACTACAAGAATTTGAGATTGCTTCTATTCACACTGCACGGTAATTTTATCCATGTCTAGATGCACACAATGCTGATGGAAGAACAAAATAAAAGGAAGAAGGAAACTGAATGCCTTGCATTGCTCAGAAGTGTCAAAATCAAAATGATTCAGTTTCACAGTACTTCACATGAACATAGCAACCATTTTACACAAAGCAACATCTCCCAAATGAGCATTAAGACAAATGAACAGTCAACCTGCTTTTTATTTGTTAAGGTCAATGACAGCAGAGGAACTCAATACTCCTTCTAAACGAGAATCTGAACACCCACTCAACAAACAAATGACACCTGAGTTTCAGATCTCGTCCAAAAGTGCAGAAAAAGAAAGGGAGGGTAAGGAGGCTAGAAAATACGACATTAGTGCTTTTTGGCTTTTCCCTGTTGACTAATTGGCAGGCAGTGTTCTGCTTTAAGACATATTTATGTTTCTGGTCTGAGACAGTGCCCCTAGTGAATGATACACACTTCAGGAATTTCTCTAGTGTTGACACATATACCGTGGGTGAAGTACTGACATCTTTCTGAGTAAGGCACGTAACAGGAACATTGCATGAGATAAGAAATGTTTGCTGGGGATATAAATGCCCAGGGACAGAACGGTGGAATTCAAGATCAAAATCAAAGTGCTACCTTTAATTTAACATCTCCTTGCTTCAGCTTCAGTATTAAGTTGGTTGCTTGCAGATCCATGTCATGGCTGTCCTCACTCACTATAGCTACAAAGTCATCAAGATTGATTTTCTCAATATACTGAAAAAAAAATTTGAGAAGTGTTTCTCAGAGATTATGAAGTGCTCAAATGTTATGGTGCATTGACTATGTGTAGCAATGTTACAGTATAAATGAAGTGGTGCTTTTGCATTCACAAGAGCTTTCAAGATGCAATTCTCTCAGGCTCCTCTAGGGGCAATCAACTCAGAGAAGCCACATAAATGGGTGACATTGGTCATCATTACATGTTGTTGAATGGAAGCAGGTTCAGTGTGCAGGCCTCAGACAAACCATTGACATGGTTTACCAATCACGAACCTGTACCCACTTTCTCCAGCTTTAATGGAATCTACAGCTCCCAAGACTGTCCAACAGCAAATTAAATTTCCTACCTGCTCACACACCAGCCACAGAGACTGTGACCACAGTAAGACTGGAGATATTTATACCAACCACTGGGTCTATTAAAAGTAACTGGGTGACAAGGAAAGTTGAAAGACAGAGAACAGAGTCTCACGGTTGAACTGCAATTCATGTGGGAAATCCAGGAGTGTAAAGAAGTGAGCTATAGACTTCAATTTATGGATTTGCAGAATAAGATACCTCTACTAGACAGACTTTTTACAGACCTGAACCACAGGAAGCAGGAAAATCAGAAAGTGAAGGGGACCCACCATTCAGAACTTTTTCACACACCTTGTAACCTTACTGCAGAATATATTACCAAAAACCATGGAGGCGATGGCTGAGTGGTATTATCCCTGAACTGTTAATCCAGAGAGGAGAAAGTGAGGGCTGCAGATGCTGGAGATCAGAGCTGAAAATGTGTTGCTGGAAAAGCGCAGCAGGTCAGGCAGCATCCAAGGAACAGGAGAATCTTCTTCCTGAAGAAGGGCTTATGCCTGAAACGTCGATTCTCCTGTTCTTTGGATGCTGCCTGACCTGCTGCGCTTTTCCAGCAACACATTTTCAGCTGTTAATCCAGAGATCCAGGTAATGTTCTGAGGACTTGGGACAAATTCAAACACCAGAGCAGACAGTGAAATTTGAATTTAATAAAAATCTGGAATTTAGATTCTAATGATGACCATGAAACCATTGCCGAGTGTCGGGGAAAACCCATTTAGTTCACTATTGTGCTTTAGGGAAGGAAACTGCCATTTTTAACTGGTTTGGAGAGAGAGTAAATTTTTATTTCTAATTTCTATCACATACACCTGATACAGTAAAAACGAGACAGCGTTCCTCCAGGACCGAGGGTGCTACATGGACAGCACAGAATACACACTCGTACACGGCATACAGTTCTAACAGCAATTCAAAGTCATGCAAAAACTTTCAAATAGGAAAGAGTCTGATCATACTGATGGCTTGCAGGAAGAAACAGTGGGCGGCACGGTGGCACAGTGGTTAGCACTGCTGCCTCACAGCGCCTGAGACCCGGGTTCAATTCCCGCCTCAGGCGACTGACTGTGTGGAGTTTGCACGTTCTCTCCGTGTCTGCGTGGGTTTCCTCCGGGTGCTCCGGTTTCCTCCCACAGTCCAAAAGATGTGCAGGGTCAGGTGAATTGGCCATGCTAAATTGCCTGTAGTGTTAGGTAAGGGGTAAATATAGGGGTATGGGTGGATTTCACTTCGGCGGGTCGGTGTGGACTTGTTGGGCCGAAGGGCCTGTTTCCACACTGTAATGTAATCTAATCTAATCTAATCTGGCCATGAGAAACCGAATGCTCTGGTATCTTCTACCAGATGGCAGGAGGGGGAAGAGTGTAGTGAGGGGTGTGTGGGGTCTTCCACAATGCTCTTAGCCTTTTGGATGCAGCGTGTGGTGTAAATGTCTGTAATGGAGAGATGAGAGACCCCGATGATCCTCTCAGCTGTCCTCACTATCTGTTGTAGGGTCTTACAATCTGAGACGGTGCAATTCCTGAACCAGGCAGTGCTACAGCAGCTCAGGGTACACTCAGTGAACCCTCTGTAGAATGTGGTGAGGATGGGGGTGGAAGGTGGACTTTCCTCAGCTTGTGCAGAAAGTAGAGATGCTATTGGACTTTCTTGGCTATGGAGTTGGTGTTGAGGATCCAGGTGAGATTCTCCATCAGGTGTATGCCAAGAAATTTGGTGCTCTTCACAATCTCCATGGGGGAGCCATCGATGTCCACAGAAGAGTGGTCACTCTGTGCCCTCCTGAAGTCAATAATCATCTCTTTCGTCTTGTCCACATTCAGAGACAGGTTGTTGGCTCTACACCAGTCCGTTAACCACAGCACCTCCTCTCTTAAATGCTGACTCATCGTTTGTGCTGATGAGACCCACTACAGTCATAGCATCAGCAAACTTGATGATGTGATTCAACCTGTGCACCACTGCACAGCAGGGTGAACAGCAGCAGACTAAGCACACAGCCCTGGGGAGCCCCCGTGCTCAATGTGATGGTGTTGGAGATACTGTTTCCAATCCGGACTGACTGAGGTCTCCCAGTCAGGATGTTCAGGATCCAGTTACAAAGAGACGTACTAAGGGCCAGCAGACTCAGCTTTCCAATTAGGTGCTGAGGAATGATAGTGTTAAATGCAGAACTGAAGTCTATGAACAGTAATCTGACGCAGGCGTCCTACTTCTCCAGGTGGGGGAGGACTTCTCCAGATTGAGGGTGCTAGAAATAGCTTCATCTGTTGAGCGGTTGGGTCACTACACAAACTACAGGGTGTCCAGTGAGGGGGCAGCAGAGTCTTAATATGCCACATCACAAGCCTCTCGAAGCACTTCATGATGATGGGTGTAAGTGCAACAGGGTGATAGTCATTAAGACAGGACAATGAAGACTTCTTTGGCATCAGGATGATGATAGCCGCCTTGAAGCACATTGGAACTATGGTGCAGCTCAGGGAAATGTTAAATATGACCGTGAGGACATCTGCCAGTACGTCAGAGCATTCTCTGAGCACTCTGCCAGAAATGTTATCTGGTCCAGCAGCCTTACATAGGTTTTCCTCACATCACAAACACAGCATCTGGTCATGGCTGAGGGTGGGGAGGTGGGGTGGTGGACTTTCTCACTGCCACATCATTTTGCGCCTCAAACCGTGCATCGAAGTTGTTCAACTCACCTGGGAGGAAGGCGTCACCAGCACAAGCAGGTGATGCTGTTCTGTGGTTGGTGATGGCCTGAATGCTCTTCCACATGCTCTGGTATCCTGAAGATGGCTGTGTATTCTCTGTGCATGTGCACGCTTTGCCTCTTTGATGGCCCGGGTCAGATTGGCCCTCGCTGTTGTTATGGACACGTTGTCATCTGCCCTGATGGCGGAAACATGGATCCTCAGCAGCATGCACACCTTTGTGGTCACCCATGGCTTCTGGTTGGGGCGAGAACTGATGGTCTTGGACACAGTGATGTCGTCAATGCACTAGCCATGTACTCCTCTAAGTTGATGGAATCGCCATCGGTTGCCGCCTCCCTGAACATACTCAAGTCAGTGCGCTCAAGGCACTCTTGAAGAGCAGAAATGGTTCTGCTAGCCAGGTTTTACCTGCTACCGAACTGGTTTGACATGCCTGATGAGCTGTCTGTATGCTGGGATTAGCATAACAGAGATGTGGTCTGAGAAACTGAGGCGGGGCCGGGGTTCTGCCTTGTATGGATTCTGGATCAGTGGTGCTGGAAGAGCACAGCAATTCGGGCAGCATCCGAGGACAGGCAAAATCGGCACCAGGGGCGTTCTGTCCTTGTTGCGGTTGGAGGGGTTGGGTCTGAGGGTTCTGCCTTGTATGTGTTGGGGATGTTTGTGTTAACCATATCCAGTGTGTTCTCCCCTCATGTGACTCCAGACCCACAGAAACGTGGCTGACTCTTAATTGCCTTTGGGACGGCCAGTGATGCCTTCGACGTGTGAATGAATTAACAATCAGTTCCCAGCCCAGGGGTAAACCTGACTTGCAGATATGATGAATAAGCTGGTCAGTGAAATCCACATCAATAAGACATACCAGGCATTGGGCAAGGTGACATGACGAAGAGGAGGATCAACTGGGAACCAGGATCTATCAGGTGGTCTACTAATACCAGACTGAGAGGCTGTAAATAGGAAACAGGGGAAAGAGGGACTTCAGGTAGAGTGGATAAATTCCAAAACAACTTGAAATGGGTTCCCTGCTCACCCAACCCTGGTTTCAGGAAGTGGATAGATTGGAGGCCAGTTAACGTCAGGAAATTAGATGCTCCTGACTTGAGACTATCCCACCTGACCCTGAGACACCATTCTTTTTCAGGTTAAAATGGAGCTGCACGGGATAAGCAGGAGAAATTCCACAATAGAAGTTGCAAAGAGTCTTCAATAAAGGGGGCATCACATCTGCATTCTCCAACATACAGGCTGCACTACCCACCACCCAATCAAGATACCATTACAACGGCTGAATTCAACTGAGTCGAAGACAACTTTGTAATAGAAATGGTGTTCATTATTAAATTTAAAATTGCAACTGTCAAAGAGGCTAGTGACAAGATTACTGAAGAACAATAGCTCCGTTGAAAGAAGCATTCATTTTCGTAATGAAGGCAGAGCAGGTGTAAGCCTTTTCTGAAGCCAAGATAATATCTATTTATAAATCAACCCGTAAGTCCCTCACATACCTGGGCACCTTGTCAATTTGTCATTGTGTAGAATGAGTAAATATCCCAATCAGATTAAAAGTCTTTTCCTGAATGTTGACCTTGGAGAATCTGAGAATTTTTCTTTGAGGTTACTATTGTATCAGTAGTCTAACAAGGCAATGCAGAGTTATAAAAATAGGTTCTGGAACAATTGAATATTTTGATGGATGGCACTATAGGTTTTCTGGCTGGATGAGGTGATAGGTTTTGTTTCAATTTACTCACAGAATATGGACAGCTCTGACTAGGACAGCATTTATCACCAATCCTTAATTACCCAGAGGGCAGTTAAGAGTCAACCACTTTGCTGTGGGTCTGGAGTCACATGTAGGCCAGACCAGGTAAGGATGGCAGATTTCCTTCCCTGAGGCACACCAGGTGGTTTTTACAGTAATTAACAACAGATTCACGGTCATTATTAGATTCTTATTTCCAGATTTTTATTGAATTCAAATTCCACAACCTGCCATGGTAGGAATTGAACCCAGGTCCCCAGAACATTCACCAAGTTTCTAGATTAATAGTCTAGCAATAATACCCTAAAAGTCTTGAACATGTTTCACTACATACTTATGGTCGAAGCTATTCTTTTTAAGATCCAAGTAAAAAGATAACTTATTAAAAATGGCTTATACTATATAATGGCTAGTGGTGACATTTTTTTATACTCCTCATTTTAGCAAGTAAAAGGGAGTCTCTCCAGCATTGTCCCCTTCCCCAGACCCCAATCAACACTCTTAAAAGAATTAAACAGCTTGCTTATTCACATTGCGTTTTTTATGATACGGTACAAGTAATCGGAATCACACAGGAACCTACCATTGGATCTCGGCATGTCACCTGGAAATAAAGATGGTTCCCTCTTAGCACAGCCCAGTACTTCTTGTATTTCTGTCAAAAGAAAATTGTATGTTAAGCAAAGAAATGTGTTTCTTTAATGTATTTTCTCTCGCTTTTCTATTCAACACTCATAGCTCGATTTCCACACCCACTCCTCACCACTACTGTGAGAAACGCAAGTAGTTTAATTCACTGGCATTACTTTAGAGGCTGAATGGGACTCTCACTTTGATTTGAGTTCATTGCTGGGAACCATAGAAAATAGTTATCCACTACCTCCTGCCTTCACTGGAAAACCACTTCATCAGTCAAGCCTGTCTGTCTGGGTCAACACCGAAGCAAACTTTCAATCCAATTTTCAATCTCTATCTACTGAAGGTGCTGACTCTTCCTAGATGATGGTTCACAGCTCCCATTTCTCACCTGGAGTGGTCATTTTTCAGTGCAAGACCTGGCAGCGAGCCACATTGGGCTATTCAACCACAAATGTGCCAGTTCCATTTCTGTTAAATGAAGATGTACATCAAATGGCAACATAGTGAATGGAGGCCAGAACAGGCCAGCTAAGCCCAATCCAGCCCTCCCCTGATATCCATGCACAACTGACTTCATGTTCTTGCCTTAACCCACATGCACCAAAAGGCACTTGTGGCATTCAAACTGCTGTTCCAATTGCGATTAGCCAACTCAGAGCTGAAAATGTGTTGCTGGAAAAGCGCAGCAGGTCAGGCAGCATCCAAGGAGCAGGAGAATCGATGTTTCGGGCATGAGCTCTTCTTCAGGAATCATGCCCGAAACGTCGATTCTCCTGCTCCTTGGACGCTGCCTGACCTGCTGCGCTTTTCCAGCAATACATTTTCAGCTCTGATCTCTAGTATCTGCAGTCCTCACTTTCTCCTCGAAGATTAGCCAACTCAGCCTAGGGGGTCAATTTTGGACCTCTGTACAATTCAGTGCCACATGTTGGTATCTTTGTAGCAAAGTGGGCTCATTATTTTATAGTTCAAGAAACAGGACAAAGTTCAGTCTTCTCATCCAGTTAGTTATTTCAGCAACTCCAAACTTAAATAAGCTCTGAGAAATCTGTAAATTTGAATCCCCTTCTCAAAGACCTGTAAGAAATGTCGGGTTGGATATGGTCAGGCAATCAGAGGCTGCTTCATATTGTTCTCATCCCATCCATTCTTGTAAGGAGCCATAGTGTACTGTTAGCTCAAAAAGGGAGAGGGATTGGGAAGAGGAGGAAACTTCATCTCAAGAACAATCGGGCTGTGAGGAAGCGAGAAAATTTTATTGTGGTTTATTATATCCCATAGTGCTACAATTACAGATGTGATCAATATTAAAACTAAATCTGAGCTAATGTAAGCACATTTTTGCCTGGAACATTTTGAACAGTTGATATCCATCAGCCCGAAAATGACCCCTATAAACAAGAGATTAATGATTGCTAGAACCAGGAAGATTAAACAATGACTCTTAGATTTATCAGTCAATCATTATTTTCTTCTCATAAATGAGTTAACCAAATTTGAATTTAGTTAGAAATCATTTTAGCTCCAGACGAATTATACAAAGTGTACGTAATTGTGTTATTAAATAGCAGTCAATTACCACCAAAGTCTATGATCATCAGCTACATTCCTTACTAGAGTTTCTAAGCAGCAGTAACCACTGAAAGACAGTGGAGGTGGGGGAGTGGCAAGGAGAGAGGTTCAGATCTGGATGCACAGTGTACAAAGTGGACAATAGGAAGATGAATTTTGGTTTGCAGCCAATGTCGAATTTGATGTCCTGTATATCATCACCTGCACTCGGACGTCAAAGACATTCTGGTGGCAGCTCAAGAAGAACATGCATATTTCTGCCACTGTCTGATTTGCACCTCTGCTTCTGCTCAATGGAAGGTGTGCCATGAGAATGTCTTGAGCAAAGGCCAGTAACAATAAAGTCGTCATAGCCACAGAGGACTATAGGGCTGCTCTCTCATACAGATCTGACTGGTGGTGGATTACCCTGAGATTCATTATGTATCAGCTGAGGGGAGATATTGAGAAGGACAGTGCTACATGGTAATCTTAGCTGGTGTGAGAATTGAGCCCACTCTGTTGGCATCACTGTCTTGCAAACCAACTGTCCAGCCAACTGAGCCCCAAAGTAAAGTTCTCGCACTCTTAAAGGACCATAGGACTCCATAATTAGAGAGAGACAACTTGTGTAGGTTTAATCTGAGGTTTCACCACTCCTCAAATGAGAGACGAGGTTGAGAACGTAGAGCTTTTTTTACTTTCAACAATATATTTTATTCATAAAAATATCTTACACACACAGTCACTAAAACAGTTCAGTTCTGTACTGTAGCATATGAAGGAACAAAACAAACATTGGAGTTTGTCTCTATCCAACAAACAAACCCAAGACATTTCTTATTTATGCAAGGTTATATTTCTGTATATTTGAGACACCAGGAAGGTCCAATAACTGAACAGACCCCACTTAACTTCAGCAGAGGGAGTTCAAACAGTGGTCTTTCCCTCCTGTACCTTAACAGCACATGATAGCCTCAGGCTGTGTGCGAATTGAACCTACCCCATATGTCACTTTATTACAAAGCAGCCAGCCAGTAAACTGAGCTAAACCAAGCCCCGTTACTGCTCCATTTTCAGCAACAATGGTGAGAGTGAGGACCAGGGAGCTGCCGGTAAAGTTCCCTTTCATTTTGGCAGCGGAGCTGCATGGGAAGAGTCAAATTGCGCTTTGGGAAGGTGAGTGAACTAATATATTTGGGCAGCAGCTGAACCTGAGACACTATACGTGTAGTGTCTCCCCCAACACCGCAATCCCCCACCCCACCACCCAGCCTCCTCCTCTAACCAAAAAAAAGACTTTGTGGTTTGTTGTTAAGGCTTTTCTTTTTTTTTATCATGTGATTGGCAAAAAAAAATTCTTTTTATTCCTTCTTTGTTTATCTATTATTTGATATTGTAGTAGGACTAAGTTAAGCTTAAGAGTAAAAAATGGCAGGAGATCTCAAACACGTGTTTATGCTCCTCTTGCTCAATGTGGGAGCTCAAGGATACGGCTGTGTCCCTCACTCCTTCACATGCAGGAAGTGTGTCCAGCTTGTTATACCACATGACGGCTATGGAGCTGCGGCTGGACTCAGTTTGGAGCATCTGCGATGCTGAGGAGATCGTGGATAACATGTTTAGTGAATTGGTCACACCGCAAATTAGGATTGCTGAGGGAGAAAGGGAATGGGTGACCAAACTGCAGAGAAAGAGCAGGAAGGCAGTGCAGGTGTCCCCCGCGGTCATCTCCCTCCAAAATAGGCATACCATTTTGGATATTGTTGGGGGAGATGGCTCACTAGGGAAAGGCAGCAGTAGCCAAGTTCAAGGCACCATGGCTGGCTCTCTGTACAGAAGGATGGGAAAAAGAGTGGAAGGGCTATAGTCATAGGGGATTCAATTGTAAGTGGAGTAGATAGGCAGTTCCATGGTCAAAAACGAGACACCCAAATGGTATGTTGCCTCCCAGGTACATGGGTCAGGAATGTCTCAGATTGGCTGCAGGACATTCTGAAGGGGGAGGGTGAACAGCCAGCTGTCGTGGTGCATATAGGCACCCATGATATAGGTCTTAAAAAATGAGATGAGTTCCTCCAAGCAGAATTTACAGAGTTAGGAGCCAAGTTAAAAAGTAGGACCCGAGAGGTAGTAACCTCCAGATTGTCACCAGTGTCACGTGCTAGTCAGAGTAGAAATGACAGAATAGGCAGCATGAATGAGTGGCTTGAGAGATAGTGCAGGAGGGAGGGTTTCGGTTCAGATTTTTGGGACATTGGGACCGATTCTGGGGGACGAGGGACTGTTACAAATTGGACAGTCTACATCTAGGCCAGACTGGAACCAATGTCCTTGGTGGTGCTTTTGCTAACTTTGTTGGGGAGGGTTTAAACTAATGTGGCAGGGCGATGCGAACCAATTGAGGAGGTTAGTGCACAGTAAGGAGTAGTAAATAAAGCCTATAGTGAACGAGATAATTAAGTCAGCGTGACTAAGGGGAAGAGTAGGCAGGGAGCAGATGATGAAAGCAAAGGGACGGGTGGTCTGAGGTGCATTTGTTTTAATGCAATAAGTGTAGCAGGTAAGGCAGATGAACTTAGGGCTTGGATTATTACTTGGGAGTATGATGTTATTGCTAATTCTGAGATTTGGTTGAGGGAAGAGCATGATTGGCAACTAAATATCCCAGGATGCTTCAGATGGAATAGAGAGGGAGATAAAAGGAGTTGCATTACCATTCAGAGAGGATATCATAGCTGTGCTGAAGGAGGGCATTATAGAGGACTCGAGCAGTGAGCCAACAGAGGTAGAGCTCAGAAATAGGAAGGGTGCACTAACAATGTTGGGGCTGTACTACAGGCCTCCCAACAGCAAGCATGAGATAGAGATACAAATATGTAAACAGATTATGGAAAGATGTAGTAGCAACAGGGTGTTGATGATAGGAAAGTTTAGCTTTCCCTACATTGACTGGGATTCACTTAGTGTTAGAGGTCTAGATAGAGCAGAATTTGTAAGGAGCATCCAGAAGGGTTTTCTAGAGCGCATGTAAATAGTCCAACTTGGGAAGGGGTCATACTGGACCTAGTGTTGGGGCATGAGCCCGGCCAGGTGGTTGAAGTTTCAGTAGGGGATTACTTTAGGAATAGTGATCAGATCAGATTCCCTACAGTATGGAAACAGGCCCTTCGGCCCAACAAGTCCACACCAATCCTCCAAACAGTAACCCACCCAGAGCTTATCTTCATGTCTATCTGCTTCCTTTGCCAATTATTTTAAATTTAGATTCTTTCACAAAGAGAAACAAACAGTCTCACCATTCAAAATCCATCCAGCCCCACCATGATTCTGATTACCTCTACCAACTCTCCTCCCAGTCTATTCTTCTCCAAGAAAAACTTTTCCAATTTCTCCAATCTATCTTTGTAACTGAAATTCCTTATCCTTGGAATCATTCTAGTAAACGTATTTTCTAATCTCTCTGATGCCTTCACATTTTTCATATTGTAATGCCTGAACATAATGCTCAAGCTGAGGCTAAACTTGAGTCTTACACAAGTTCAACATAATGTCCTTGCTCTTATATTTCTAATAGGATACCATATTAGAATTAGAATCCCTACAGTGTGGAAATAGGTCCTTCGGCCCAACAAGTCCACACTGATCCTCCGAAAAGTAACTCTCCCAGACCCATTCCCCTACTCTATATTTCCTCCTGACTAATGCATCTTGCCTATGCATCCCTGAACACAGCAAATTCACCTAACGTGAACATCTGTGAACTGGGAGGAAACCCACACAGACACAGGGAGACTGTGCAAACTCCACACAGACAGTCGCCCAAGGCTGGAATTCAACCCGGATCTCTGGCATTGTGAGGTAGCAGTGCTAACCACTGAGCCACCGTGCCACCATGCTTTATTCACTGCTCTCAACCTGTCCTGCCACCATCAATGAAATATACACCCAGGGCCTTCTGCTCCCACAACTCACTAAGGTTTACATTCTTTATTTTGTATTGTCTCTCCATGTTTTTTTTCTATCAAAATGAATCCCCTTCCATTTCTTTGCATTGAATGTCATTTGCCACTCATTCACTCATTGGACTAACTGGCCCATGTTCTTCTGAAATTCTAATCTATCTCCTCACAATTCAGAATGATGATGTGCATGTAGCTTAATTAGTCAAGCATACTCACACCTGCCAAGAGTTTCTCTTCCTCTGCAAACTTTTGCCATTTTGTTGCTGTTTATCTGATTAAGGACATGTGGTGTTTTTGTAATTTTAATACCAAACTCTGTATAAAAACAGCTTGTTTGCAGCAATAAGGCGAGTAGCCTGAGAGAGCTCTTCGAGGTAAGAGCTGGCGCTGCTAATCTGCTAAAGGTTTTAGAACCTTAGCTCAAGCCTGGTTTGTTGGTATCTATGTTATAGTATAACATTGATGCCTTTGGTAAATAAAGATAATAACTTAAACTACACTATCTGTAAGATTTTTATATTCCAGACTACCACAGAGTACAATGTGTGGGACAAACCAAGAGAGGCTTACAGGTTGAGTCCATCAGGGATTTCCTGAGCGGTCTCAAATAGGTACTTTAACAGAAACAGTAAGATGGGTTAAGGGGCTCTTTTTCAGGTTGGCAAGACATAACCAGTGGAGTTCCACAGGGACCACACACAATATATGTTGATAACTTGGAGGAAGGAAAAGAATGTATTGTAGACAAATTCGTAGACAACACAAAATAGGTGGAAAGACAGGTTGAGAGAGGGATACAAGTAGTTTACATGGAGATACTGATAGGTTAAAAAAATGGAAAAACGGTTGGAAAAAATAATGTAATGTGGGAAAATGTGAAGTTGTTCATTTTGAAACAGAACAGAAAAACAGAATATTATTTAAATGGAGAGAAAGTGCAGAAAGTTACAACACAAAGGCGCTTTGGGACTTCAGAGCACAAAACACTGAAAGCTAGCATAGAGTTTCAACAGGCAATCAGAAATGACAATGGAATGCTGGCCCTAACCACATGGGATCAATGTGGATTTCACCAGTTTCCTCATTTCCCCTTCACCCACTTTATCCCAGATCCAACCTTCCATTCAAATTTGTATCCCTTTTTATTCTACAAATTGAAACTTTGCTCATATGTTGGTTGTGTGGCACCATATCAATTACCTTTCAGAAATTGATGTCCACCACATCAAAAGACATTTTGTGTTTTTCCATTTGAAGAGTACACAAGGACAGCAGTTGGAAAACCAGTTTCATCTGATTGGAGTGTCTTAGTGGGACTGATTGCTCTCATGTGTACTAGCCTGGATTCGAAGGACACACTTAAAGAACCATCTCCTAGTTACCCCTGTGTTACAGGTTAAGACCCACTCAATGCCATGTGAACCAAATGGAAATCAGAACACCAAAAGCACACACTCTCACCCTGAATGCTGGAATTCAATCGTGTTCAAAGGAAATCAGAACAGAATCTCAACCAACTTGCAAACCAAGCACAATGAAACTGACTGCCAAAATTAATGTTGCTGGCAAACTCCACAGAAACAGCTACAACATTCAACTATCCACTCTTCGTGAACAATTCAGCCTGACCTGCATATCTTTTGCTTTTACTTTTATGTTACTGGACTGACCTTATATCTAATCTGTCTGTATTTATGCCGCATTACTAATGTTTCTCACCTTTAATAATGAACAAACTCACTCTTTGTTAATTCAAGGAAGCTTTGTTAAATTAGCTCCTTTTAAAACATAGGATCATATGGAGCTGGGAGAAAGGAATTCACAAGTTATGGTTTACTTAACCTTCTGATCCAGCCTCTTAGGAGAAGCATGAAACTGTATGCAGGATTTGACATTTCTTGTCTGACTTCAGTCTGTATTATGGTTCTGATAATGGAAACAAATAGGTCCAAAATAATTAAAAATCCCACTAAATAAACTGGCTTACCAATCTATTGTTTACCAATGACTGAAAAGAAATCCCATTAAACCTTGGTGAACAGGGCATAATTAAGAAAAGCCAGCTCAGATTTGTTAAGAAACGATGACATTGATTTTATTTATAGTGGTTGTGTCTAAAATATTTTTGTCAAGGATATGTTAGGTGACCTTTGCAATCTTGCGCAGTAGTGTACACAAAACTATAAGAAACTATCTCATCTAGATTGACAAGGGCCCAACCAGTTTCCGCCTGTGCTTATTAGAACCAAAAACAATGACTTTAACTCAGTCAGCACGATCTGGCAGTTAAAACTATCATGGTTACTTACGGCTGACTCCACATGGTTCAAAAGCAGCTGACTGATGTAAATCAAGCAATAAAGGCTTGGAAGTAAATGTTCTCCAGGCCTCATGATTAACCAATTCTAGAGATCTGACTACTCCATTCCCACCAACTTATCTCGTCCCCAAGTTAAAATCAGAGTTGATCTGAATGTTTTCACACATTTGCTCTGTTTCTCTTTATGTAATTTAATGACGAAAATTAAATCTTACTTATTTACATGAAAAATCCAAAGAAACTGTTAAACTATTAACTACATGAACGTAGAGGCCCAGGGAAAGTGCAGAAAGACTTACAAGAACAATACTGAGAACTACTTAATGATGGAAATTAAACTTGATTTGTTTACATGAAAAGTCCAAAAGAACTATTTAACTATTAATATAGGAATGCAGAGGTACTAGGGAAGGTGCAGAAAGATTTGCAAGCACAATAATGAGAACTGAGCAGTTAGAAATATGAAGAAATATTGAATAGACTGGGGAGCTCCTTGTTAAAGAATGATAAGGATGAGGGGTTGTCTAAAAGGGGTTTCCAGAGGGATAAGGCAGAAGCAAAGATGATGCCTACATTTTTGGACAAGTCCAAAACTAGAGACAATCAATATATTATGGTCACTAATAAATCCAATAAGGAACAATGCAGAAAGTGGTTAGAAGGGACTTTGCAAGAAGGAATTTCTGATGTTACCAGCAATCAAAGGACAAAAACAATAAAAGAGACGTACAGCACAGGAACAGGCTCTTTGGCCCTCCAAGCCTGTGCCAATCATCATGCCCTAACTAAACTACAAAACAAACCTTCTGCCCTTATTTGGTCCGTATCCCTCTCTCCCTCCCTATTGATGTAACCATCCAGATGACTCTTAAATGTCACCAACATGCTGGCTTTCACCACTTCTTCTGGCAGTGCGTTCCAGACTCCTGCCACTCTCTGCATGAAAACATCCCCCGCACATCTCCCTTAAACTTCCCCCTCTCACCTTGAAGCTGTGGCCCCACATATTTGAGACTCCATCCCTGAGAAAAAGCCTCTGACTATCCACCCTGTCTATGCCTTTCAATATTCTGCAGACCTCTATCAGCTCTCCTCTTATCTGCTGTCTTTTCAGTGAAAACAATCCTAGTCTTTTTAACCTTTCTTCATAGTCAATGCTCTTGATGCACTTAAGAGGAAACTAGATAAATATATGAGGGAGAAAGGGAGAGAGGGAGAGAAGGTGATGCAAATAGGCTCAGATTAGCAATTAATGGATGGAACATAAATAAATCAAGACATGTTAGATAGGCTGAATGACCTATTTCTTTTCTGTAAGTTCTATCTACTGTGTCATTGATTGCTGAGAATGTTGCCGCACCTATATTACAAAACCTTTGACCCATGAAGCTTTGTTTCAAACGCTGATCAGGAAATGGGCTTTAATCTCTAAGTAAAAATGCAGTCCAAACCAAGGTGTGGGAGCTCCAACTCTCCACTGACTTGCATTAAATATGTAATACAGATCATTAATTACCTGATTAAATATACAACAAAGGAAAAATGTTGCCTTTGTTTTAGTCAAAACTGGCCACCTCATTCTGAAGCCATACTGATGGCTGGTTGGAAACTGGATAATATGTCCGACTGGTTCAGTAGGGAGCAGTCTGTTTGCCTGGTGACAGTACAGGAGGATTTACTCTGCATTTATCTTATACTGTACCTAGCCCAGAGTGCTTGATAAAATATGATGGAAGAAACTTTATTTTCTATCTAACCAAAGCAAGACAACCAGCAAATGCTTGGCACTGACATAGGTTTTGATCATGGAAAGTATTCCATTTCCCAGCACCATCTCCCACTTGGCAAACAAAAAAGTCCTGACTTACATTTTTAAGTTAAAATGAAAGCAGATGTTTTGTGACAAGTGGCCCTTTTTGAAAGATATATTTTCAAATGGAACAAACACCTCAACACAGTTTCTCTGCAAGTTTCCCCAGATTGTCACTGTGACTGCAGTTTCATATAAAATGCCTGACACGGTGATTCCAGTTAAACAAAACAGTTCAGATGAAAGATGTCCGATCCAAAAGGTTACTGCCGTCAGACTTGCTGAGTATTTCTAGCATGTTCTGTTTCTATTGAAAGAAAACCTGACTTGCACAGGGCCTGTCATTCTAACGTCACAACAATCTGCATGGAGACTGTATGTCTATTTGATCACATAATGACAAACAGAATACCTCGCAGGGCCAAAATAGAGATCATATTTCATAATGTGACTCAATGACGGAGAATGCTGGTAACACCCAGCAGATCAGACAGCATCTGTAGAGAAAGGAGAAAGGTTCATGTTTCAGGTCTTTTAACCCTCTGCCATTTTGGGCAAAGGGGTCACATTATCTCAAATGGCAATTTTTGTTTTCCTTTTTTCCATGGAGTTTGCCGAGCTACCTGAGTGTGTCCAATACTTTGTGTATTTTTTTAATTTCAGATTTCCAGTGTCTGCAGCATTATGTCTTTTACTTCAGCGTGTGGTTTGATAAACTATTTGCTATAAACTTCTATTCTTTCTCTTAAATAAGTTTTTGGATGGATTTTATATTTCTACTGCCAGTTTTGTTGTCTGCTGTATGATCTGCTGTCAGTATCAAAAACTCTCAGATCATACAGGAAGACAGGAAATAGATTAAAGCTTTCTTCATATTGATTCATCCACATACTTTACATGGTTTATGGCCGACAGTTCTTTCTCAACGAAAATGTAAACAGATCATCTGGTCATTTACTGTATTATTGCTTGTGTGGTGTTGCTGTACAAACGCTGGATACTGAGTTTCCCACATTATAACTTTGACGTCAAAAACCACTTCACTGGCAACAAAGTTCTTTAGGATCTCCTGAAGCTGTGAAATGTTCTATAGAAATACAACTTCTTTTCTTCTAAGATATAAGGCAAAGGAACACTAGTAAAACAACAAATGTATGATCAATATTTGGAACTTCTTTCCAAAGTGTGCTAAATGCTCAAAATAAACTGACAAAACAGAATACTGGTATTAAAAAGTCGAGAATCACTTCAGTAACAGTTGGATGATATGGCAGAATACTAGAATTATGACCCAGAATAAGCCAAATGTTCTTCCCTGTTAATATTTTACAACTTTCTCTTTCAGTTCCTACATCTAATTGAAGGGAAAGATTTCAAAAACATGAACTGTCAGCAAGCTGACTGCAGTGTTCAAACCCTCCAGCTACCCAGGTCCAAGACTGAACTTGACCGGTGATCCAGAATCTGAAACTAAGGTTTTGAATGCCAGCTTTTAATCAAAATAAATGAGCAATGTGCTTAGGTCTTTGCGTAAAACATTTGCCTTTTGTCCCAAGAATAAAAGTCAATTACAGCATTTTGAGGAAAGGGAACATCAGGGAAGAGGGATTTACTACATAAAGATTTTTTTAAAATTTCCACAGGTTAATAATAATCAACAGAATATTTAGCAATGTCCAATTGCACTGTGTTGAGATCAGAACACCTCTCCCTTCTTGATTGTAAAGATTAATGTTTTGGCTAAACCTCTGCCGGTATATCCAATCAATAGATATACTAAATAAGGAAAACAAAGGTTAAACTAGGAATAAGACGAAGGAATATTTCCAAACATAACAGAGTAATTTTTTGATTGAATTCAGACATTTTAAGCTTATCCTCTCAATTGTCTTGCCAAACAAACAAATAACAGGTACCTTGAAAATCAAATTTATATTTATACACTAGGAATAAAATTAAAAGTTCAAAATTTAATTACTAAAACAGTGCACATTCAGCTCAATATTCTTTTTATTTTATGTTATTCAAACTGGTTTACAGTTTGGAACGACAATGTAATTTGACTTAAACATTTCCTCATATTTCCCAGTGCACAAACACCTTGTTTGATACTTACATTACATCTTCAATGGCACGCTCAAATTTCAGGTCAATTCCCAGAAATTCACAAGAATCAACCCAAAAGATAAACCTAAAAGGCAGATCAAAGCACTTCTGTTGTCAATGCATGAAAAGCAGACAATGAATCCTTGGGTCACTGTGCTGTAGACACAGTCTGCTCTGAGTTAGCTCATTCCACCATAGAGTCATAGAGGTCTGTAGCACAGCAAAAGGCCTTTCAACCTAATGAGTCTGGCTGGCCAATAGTAAGCATTTAACTAACATATGCTTCTTTGTATTGGCATTACAAGTGCACATCTAAATCCTTCTTAAAATGTTATGAGAATTTCTGCCTCTGCTGCTGTCACAGTTGGTGAGTTCCAGATTCCTACTGTTCACTAGGTAAAAATGTTTTCCCACATATCTCTTCTAAATCTCTTGCCCTTGTTTCAAATCTCTGCCTTCTGGTCACTGATCCTTCCATGAAAGGGAAACGTTCCTTCCTGTCTACCCTGTCTATGCCCCTCAAAATTGTATGCATCTCAGTTATGTCCGCCTCAGCCTCCTATGCTCCAAGGAAGACAATCCCAGTCTGCCTAATCTATCTTCAGAATCAAAATTCTCCAGTCCAGGCAATATCCAGGTAAATTTAGCTATAGCTCATTTCTGGATCTATAGATTAGGCAGGTGAGCGCTGCTCCTTCGCCAGGTAGCTAGCGGGACAGAATCATAGGATACAGCATTTATAGTAAAAATTGTTTATAGTAAAAAAGCTTGTACTTCCAGATAAACCTGTTGGTATTGTGCGATTTTTAACTTTGTCCACCCCAGTCAAATACTGGCATCTCCACATCAATATGCAAGACATCTAACGTATAGTCTCAAACTGTCTGCTTTCCCAGTAACACTACTTTTATACTCAGTGTCCACCCCTTAACCATCACCACATTATTGCTACAGAGCATCACTTTCTACAGGAATTGCTATGTCAACACCATATTTACTTCAAAGGCACCTCCAACCACATGGTCTCTGCCATTATGAAGGACAAAAGCAGCATGTACTTGGAAAAAGCATTACTTCCTTTGAAATCTATTCTGACATTGGAATAGATTATGATTTCTCTATCCCATGACATTTCCTTCCTTTTCTTTCTGGTTAGTAGTAATCAGGAAAGTGATGGAGATGGGGGCTAATGCACTTGAATATCAAGTGTTGGTTGAGGGGGGAAGGGAAGGACCGGTTTTCTCTTTTTAGAGATGGTTATTGTGTTAGAGTTACAACATGCTGCTGATTGTCAGCCCTTATCTGAATGTTTTCCAGGTTGTAGGTTGACACAGAATGCTTTATTAACAGGGAAATAGTAAATGGAACTGATCACTGTGGAAACATTAGTAAACAGCTTCACTTTTATGACGGACGGATGAAGTAGTTGAATATGATTAATATGGTTAGCCTGAGAATGCTCCTGAAGAATTCCTGCAGTGATGCCCTGTTCGTGTGATGACTTGGGCAGCAGAACTAGCCAGTTATGAATAAGCCATTCCAGTACAGGTAGATCATTGTTACCTTTCCAATAATACCCACCAGGTGGTACAGTCGCTAGCACTGCTGTCTCACAGCACCAGGGACCCGGGTTCAATTCCAGCCTGAGGTGACTGTCTGTGTGGAGTTTGCACATTCTCCTGTGTCTGCATGGGTTTCCTCTGGGTGGTCCAGTTTCTTTTCACAGTTAAAAGATGTGCAGGTTAGGTGGATTGGCCATGCTAAATTGCCCATAATGTTCAGTGATGTGCAGGGTTACAGGGATAATAAGGGGTGCATCTGGGTGGGATGCTCTTCAGAGGGTCAGTGTGAGCTGAATGGTCTGCTTGCACACTGTAGAGATCCAATGATTTGGAGATGCCGGTGTTGGACTGGGGTGTGCAATGTTAAAAATCACACAACATCAGGTTATAGCCCAACAGACTTAATTGGAAGCACTAGCTTTCGGAGCGCCACTCCTTCATCAGGTGGTTGCCACCAGATGAAGGAGTGCCGCTCCTAATGCTAGTGCTTCCAATTAAACCTGTTGGTCTATAACCTGGTGCTGTGTGATTTTTAACTTTGTGGCGATCCTATGATAAGTGGAAGATTGTCCTATCCTGATAAATTTGACCCAGTCATTCACTGCCTCTCAATTTCCTCCTATTCATCAGCAAAATGATAAAAGGAGACAGAAATGTTGCCTTCAAGTAATTTATTAATAATCGAGACAATGAAAATTGTCTATTTCTTTTTTCTTTGAGGACTTTATTGGCTTCTGAAATTTAATTACCCTTGGCAATGTTGGTCAATGCCTGGGAAATATTTGGTATTACAAACACAGTCGTAGCTTCATAGTTTCCTGTCATCTTTGCTTCTTTTTTAATCCAGCATTGAACTGGCGGCTCAGCCGCATGGTGTCTGAACAGCAATAGCACTATACAAAATATAGTGTTCTTCCAGGATCAAAAAAAAAGGACCGCCACAGGAAAGATGTTGGTTCTTGAACTAAGTAGAATCAAACAACCTTGCAAGAAACTTAAGCCAGCCACAGAAAGGAAATTAAACAAGGGGAAGATGAAGGGCAAAAAATACGCAGGGGTTTCAGGTGAGTCAGAGGTATACACAAGAAATAAAAACTGAGAACAGGGGAAATTTGAGATAAAAAGAATTGCTAAGAACATGTGTGTACATGACTACTAACAGAATGAGCAACAAGTTAATGTGACTGGAAATTTTGTGGCAACAATGAGTTATGATGTCATATCAGAAACATTCCTGAATGTATAAGGTGAAAATAAATACAATTAGAAGTATAGACTGTGTAAAAAAGATGAGAAAATAAAATGATGTTGCCAAGTTTTCTTTCCTGTCACTTTTTACAATTATGTTGTTTCAATTTCATCTGCTATCATTCTGTCCACTTGTATATCTCCATACAACTATTTCTGGAGTTTAACTGTCTCTCATGATCCAATCACCACATCTAGTTTTGGCATCATCTGCAAATGTGATCACCTTCCATCAATTTTGTAAAATAGAAACGGTAGCATTCCCAGTAGGACTGAGCCTCGGGGGACACATTCAATACTTGTACATCGCTCTGATATGAACACCTTAACTGCTTAGAGACGTCGCTAAGCAGCATTGATCATTCTAGAGATTTACCACTCAGAAGGTCAACTTGTTTTTCACTCATATATACCCTTGGCACACCACCAGTTAATTCACCCAGATGATGCAGAAATCTGAGTACACTGATTGCTTCAATGCATCCAAACAATACATAATTAGTAAGGAGTAAAGTTTGTTGGGTATTCATCAACGTCACTCAGGCAACAAAACATCATCCAGAGGAGGGGATGATCTTAAATAAAAATAAAATACTGTGGATACTGGAAACCTAACACAAATACTGAGAATGCTGGAGAAACTCAGAAGGTCTGGCTGTGGAGTGCAAAAGAGAGTTAACATTTCGAGTTCTGTATGACTTTTTCTGAACAGACATGCTGCCAGCCCTGCTGAGATTCTCCAGCATTCTATGTGTTTGTCTGATGCACTGATTTTGTCACACTAAATCGTAAGGATTGCACCAGTTCTAATTGTCAATAAGGGGTGAGATATTCAAAAACTGGAAACACCACAGAGAACCACGAAGTTCGTCTTTAGGGACCTAAATTATGAGATGCATCCAAAGCAACTTCTTAACTTACAAAGAACGCATTTGAGAGGCAATCTTTTGAGGTCTGAGTTTAAGAAAGATTTGTCTTTTTTAAACTGCACAAGGAGGCCCAGGTTGAATTGCTCGTTTTTGGGTCAGCTCTCGGAATTCCTCTTTAAAAACGATCCTGACGTAGAATGTGGAGAACAGTGGCGGCAGCAATCCTGGGTTCAGTGAAGGATCTGCAGAGTTATTGGCTTTCCCAGCGGTGGTGAAGGGGTAATGTTGGGACTTTCCTCGGTGAGATTGATTATTCTGGACTGTTGGTGAAGCAAAGTCCAGCTCGCATCATGAACGTTGATCTCTAGTTGGATGAACTTGCGGCTCTGTTCACGCGTGGATTCCCCTACATCAGGTGCCAATCCCCCTTTCTGGATCAGTGGTGCTGGAAGAGCACAGCAATTCAGACAGCATCCATGCTGCCTGAACTGCTGTGCTCTTCCAGCACCACTGATCCAGAATCTGGTTTCCAGCATCTGCAGTCATTGTTTTTACCTCGCCAATCCCCCTTTAACAGCACCTCAACTGTAACTACCTCAAGCAGAATAATTAAAGCTCCTTGTTGCCCGTGTGAGCATATTTTGTGAGCAAAATGTGCCATCCCTCGAAACATAATCCCGGATGTTCCAGTTGGGCAGCAAAGAACGAGCTACAACATAATTGTAACAATTTTCCCAAAAGCAGCCAAGTCAATTACCTCTTAAAGCATTTGTCAGTTTCCAAATAAGGACATGATTTATGACAATAATGAATTACTAGAATGGTTCGATCGGAGATACAGTTACCTTGTTCTTAGATTCTAGTTTCTCTAAATAACCCTCGAAGTAGCCAGGGGTGACAAAAGCTCTGTGACGTGTTGGTCTTGGGGATGACATTGTAGTTGGATTGGTGCGAACGAACTAACTGGCTGAGAGACCGGAGACTGAGTAAGTTATGCTCAGTTGCAGGAAGTATCTTGAGTTTGGAATGTTTCAGTGACTTGTACCTGAGCAATGTTGGACAGGTCTGTCCCGCCCCTGCCTGCAATTGATTGCACCGGGGAGATATGACAGACTACAGACGCCCCAAGCGATTGGTTACCATTAATGCCCATCAAAAAGATTTTGCAACCCGAATGAAGAAATATGACCTATTGAATTTATCTCAGAGCGTGTTTAGGCTAAGTCTATGTCATGAATCCTAGTAGCTTTTGGAGTAAAATAGAAATGACATGTTTCCAATAAGCCCTGAATTCAAAAGGAATTTACAGGAGCAAGCATCATAGAGTTTCTGATTTTTAACCCAGCGGCTAATTTGTGTACAGCAAGTTCTCACAAACAGCAATGTGATAATAATGGCTATAGAATCTGTCCTTGTGATGTTGATGGGGAGAATAAATATTAGCCAAGACACAAGAGATAAGTCCTTTGCTCATCTTCGAAGTAGTGGCATTGGAGAAGATTCCTGCTCAGAATGAAGAAATTACGAATATGATCACTGAACAGCTTTAAAATCATGATTGCATAAGGTCATGTTACCACTTTAAAATTCTCTTACAGTTTTTGAACAACTTTGCAAATAAACCAGGGGGAGGATGAGAGAAATATCTTTTTTACTGGCAGTCAATTATGATCTGGAATGTACTGCCTGTTGCATGTGATGGAAACAGATTGAGTAATAAATTTCAAAAGGGAATACTTGGAAAGGAAATTATTGCAGGGCTATGTGGAATGAGTTGGGGAAAGGGACTAATTGAGATCTTGAAAAATATTTCATTGTCCTTAAAGTGCAGTGAGCCACCTTAAGATTGTGAAAGAAGCTAAAGAAATGAAAATCTCTCCTTTATCAACTGTTGCACCCATTTCCTGCAACAATGTCCGAAACAGCATTTTGATAACAGTGCAAGTATCATAAATCCAAAAATGTTCTGACTCACAATGAACAATACATTAAAACGTCTGAAAATGACTCATTTATGGCTCAGTATAAACACTTCTCATCTCTGAGGCTGAGGATTGCAGGTTCAAATCTTACCAGAAGCACCTCAGCACAGAAACCTGGGCAGATGCAGTGTCAGTATTGGGGATACTGCATGTTTAACAGTGTCATCTTTTTGATGAGATTTTAAAGAAAGATCCAACTGCCTTCTTTAAAAGCCCAGCACAGTTTAAAAAAAGAGCAAATAGTTTTCCTGTGTGTACTGGTGAATATGTATTCTTCATTCAACATCAACAATATCGATAGTCTGGTCATTATCCTATTGCAGCTTGTGGGAACTTAGTGTGAGCAAATTGGCTGCTGTGTTTCCTATTCTACAGCAGTAACAGAAATTTAGAAAGTAACTCATGAGTTAAAAGGGCTTTGGGACATCCTAAAGACATCAGTGCTGCTGCATACAGAGGAACCTTGATTATCCAAAGGACATGGGCAGGCAGTATTTTGTATAGTTAATCAAATTCCGGATAATCAAATGCCAGATAACGTAGTTTAGCCGAGCATTAGGACCTTGCAATCTTACCGGATAATCTGATATTTGGATATTCAAATGCCAGATAATCAAGGTTCCTCTGTAAATGCAAATCTTTCTTTTTCTCTTCAAGTGTTGCATGTACTTGTTTGTTGATAGCAACATTGTGGTTACAAAGACATATTCATGCTATGACTCTGTAATAAATGTGAGGGGGGTCATCTGTTCACATAGTGTAAGAGAGACTCAGGGGAGCAAATAGAATGGTAAAACATTTCCAGCATGGTAGAAAGTCATCAAATTTACATTCGCTCACTTGAAGAGCTATCGACTTTGTGGCATTGCTCAGCAATTTACACAAATGTTTTCTGTTTTCAAATTATTTAACCATTTCTAATTAAAGCAATATTGAAGCAAGCTGTCAACATTATTCCTGGCAGGAAGTTCCATTGAAAATAAAAAGAATCTGATAAGCTATTGTCTTGCTCTTTATTTCATTGATAAATGTAAATGGACTATACCTATTTAAAATCCATAATAATTTGAAGGCCTTATCTGAAGCTTTGTCTTAACTCTCTCTACAAGGGACAAATCAGAACCGTGATGGAATGCTATCCATGTGCCTGGAATGGGTGCAGCTCCAACAAAACTCAAGCACCTTTACACCATCGAGGCCTAACCATACCTTTTGATCAGTAACCCATAAGGACCTTAAACATGATATGCCTCAACACCAGCTTATTGCAGAGTACAGTATGTTTCAACTGATGTTAACAAAATTAAGAGGGGCATGGATAGGGTAAATAGGCAAAGTCTTTTCCCTTGGGTCAGGGAGACCAGAACTAGGGGGCATAGGTTTAGGGTGAGAGCGGAAAGATATAAAAGAGACCTACAGGGGCAACCTTTTCACACAGAGAGTGGTACATGTATGGAATGAGCTGCCAGAGGAAGTGGTGGAGACTGGTACAATTGCAACATTTAAGAGGCATTTGGATGGGTATATGAATAGGAAGGGTTTGGAGGGATATGGGCCGGGTGCTGGCAGGTGGGACTAGATTGGGTTGGGATATCTGGTCGGCATGGACAGGTTGGACCGAAGGATCTGTTTCCATGCTGTACATCTCTATGACTCTATGCTGCCTGTCCAACTTGGAAAGACAATACCAACAATTGCACAAACATCTTCAAATTCCCCTTTTAAGTCAGATATCAAACTGACTTAGACATTGCTGTTCCTTCTTTGTTGTTGAGTCAAAAGCTGGGAATTCCAAACCAAATAGAATTAATTCATTCAACACACATAATTCAGTTGTCTATGAAGTTTGCTCATCAGCATCTTCTCATGGTAAACAAGGATTGGACATTAAATATTGCCTTTGCGAGCACTGTTTATATCCCAAAGTGAATTTTAAAACCACAGAGATGGGAGTGGTGCAGAGAAAGGAATAACAACAGTACTCCTTTATTTTCTGAACTGGATATTTCCCTTTCATTTGTATCCCCAAATACTTGAGTCTTTGATTTTTTTTTGGTTCACATCCATTCACTTCCCAATACTTGCAGGAAATGCTTTTAAAACCGTTTTCATAATTATAAATACTTTATAAGTACAAAATCTTATATATATATCTTGGGTTCCGATACTAAAGGGTTTTCATTTATTCGTCCACTTGTCAAGGTATAGGTGTCAGTTCTGAAGTGTTGAATATTTCGCATTTCAAGAATACAGTGAGTATCCCAGGTTAAGTATAATTTGGGTTACAATCCAATTAAAATTCCCACACATACAGCCTTAGTGAGCACCCATAGGTGATAGTTTTTTATTTCCTCAAACAGCAACACCACAGTCTTTCAAAGTGAGAGTGCCAAAAGAGTCTTGTTTTGGAGGCAGCTTTTTTCATATGGGTTCATACCTGTATCATAATGGTATACCACAGAGAAGGAGGCCATTTAAACTATGTGTATTTCTAAAATTCACGTCTGGAATGTGGAAGTCACTGGCTGGGTGAGCATTTATTGCCCATCCCTAGTTACCCTTGAGTAGGTGGTGGTGAGCTGCCTTCTTGAACTGCTGCAGTCCATGTGCTGCAGGTTGACCTATAATGGCCTGAGGGAGGAAATTCCAGGATGTTGACCCAGTGACAGTGAAGAAATGGTGACGTATCTTCATGAATGATGAGTGGTTTGAAGGGGAACTTGCAAGTGTTGGTACTCCCATGTATCTGCTGCCTCTGTCCATTTAGATGGAAGCAATTGTGGATTTGGAAGATGCTGTCTAAGGGTCTTTTTTTCTGCAGTGCATCTTGTAGATAATACACACTGCAGCTGCTGAATGTCAGTTGTAAACGGAGTGGATGCTTGTGGATGGGGTGCCAAACAAGTGGGCTGCTTGTCCTTGAAGGTGTCAAGTGTTGTTGGAACTGCACCCATCCAGGCAAGTATTCCTCCTGATAATTGTTAGTTCTTTGTTACAGCCCTGCAATTGGACCTACTCACCTGCTGTTTCCCCTTAGCACATTCTTTTTTCCTTCACAGTTTTTTTATCCCTTTTGAAAGTTGTTTGTTCTGCTACCTGCACCTTTTTCAGGTAGTACTTCCCAGCCCTTAATAACTCACTGTAAGAATAAAATTGCCACATATGCCCTCTGCTTCCTTTCCTCATTACCTTAAATCTCTGCTTTCTGCTTACTGATGCTTCCACTCCCATTTTGCCTGACTGACTCCATCAAAATCAATCTGATTTTGAATTAAATTTCAGTTAAATTGCCTCTTAACCTCCATTAATTTAAGGAGAATAACCAGCTTTACCAGTTTCATAGAACATAGAACCCTCAATGTTGTGCCGACTTTTTATCCTACTCTAAGATCAGACTAACCTACATACCCTTCATTGTACCATCATCCATGTGCCTATCCAAGCGTCGCTTAAATGTCCCCAATGTATCTGACTCTACTACCACTGCTGGCAGTGCATTCCACACACCCACCACTCTCTGTGTAAAGAATCTACCTCTGACGTCTCCTCTAAACCTTCTTCCAATCACCTGAAAATTATGCCCCCTCGTGATAGACATTTCTGCCCTGGGAAAAATGTCTCTGGCTATCCACTTTATCAATACCTCTCAACATCTTGTACACCCCTATCAAGTCACTTCTCATCCTTCTTCGAGAAAAACCCTAGTTCCCTCAACCTTTCTCCATACAACATGCCCTCCAGTCCAGGCAGCATTCTGTTAAATCTCCTCTGCGTCCTCTCTAAAGCTTCCACAATGAGGTGACCAGAACTGAACACAATATTCCAAGTGTGGTCTAACCAGGGCTTTATAGAGCTGCAGCATAACCTCATGGCTTTTAAACTGAATCTCCCTGCTAATGAAAGCCGACACACCATACACTTTCTTAACAACCCTATCAACTTAGGTGACAGCTTTGAGGGATCTATGGACATGGACCCCAGAATCCCTCTGTTCCTCCAAATGTCAAGAATCCTGCTTTTAACCCTGTATTCTGCATTCAAATTCAATCTTCAAAAATGAATAACTTCACACTTTTTCAGTTTGAACTCCATCTGCCATTTCTCAGCCCAGTTCTGCATCCCGTCAATGTCCCATTGCAACCTATAACAACCCTCCACAACTCCACCAACCTTCATGTCATCGGCAAACCTACTAACCGACTCTTCCCCCACTTCCTCATCCATGTCATTTATAAAAATCACAAAGAGTAGAGTTCCCAGTACAGATCCCTGCAGAACACCACTGGTCACCAACTCCAGGCTGAATATTTTCCATCTACCACCACCCTCTGTCTTCTATGGGCCAGCCAATTCTGTATCCAGACAGCCAGATTTCCCTGTATCCCATGCTTCCTTACTTTCTAAATGAGTCTACCATGGGGAACCTTATCAAACACCTTGCTCAAATCCATATACACCATATCCACTATTCTACCTTTATTAATGTGTTTTATCACATCATTAAAGAATTCAATAAGGTTTGGAAGGCATGACCTGCCCCTCACAAAGCCATGCTGACTATCTCTAATCAAACTATGGTTTTCCAAGTAATCATAAATCCTGCCTCTCAGAATCCTCCCAACACTTTGCCCACCACTGACATAAAATTGACTGGTCTGTAATTCCCAGGATTATCCTTATTCCCTTTCTTGAACAACATTTTTTTACCATCCAACCATCTGGCACTGCTCCAATGGACTGTGAGGATGCAAAGATCATCGCCAAAGGCACAGCAATGTCTTCCCTCACTTCTGTAATAACCTATGTTATATCCTATCTAGCACAGGGAATTTATCTATCCTTACGTTTTTCAAAATTTTCAGCCCATCCTCCTTCTTAACATCAACCTGTTCTAGCATATCAGTCTGTTTCACGCTGTCCTCAGAAACATCAAGGTCCCTCTCAGTGAATACTGAAGCAAAATATTCATTAAGGACCTCTCCTGCCTTCTCCAACTCCAGGCACAGGTTCCCTCCACTATCCCTGATCAGCCCTACCCTCACTCTAGCCAACCTCTTGTTCCTCACATAAGTGGAGAATGCCTTAGGGTTTTCCTTAATGCTACTCGCTAAAGCATTCTCATGTCTCCTTCTAGCTCTCCTGGCTACCATGTATTCCTCTAAAATACTGTCTGGTCCTTGCCTCCTCAACCTTAAGTAAATTTCCTTCTTCCTCTTGTCACTCAAAGTTTTTCAACCTACCATCCCTTCCTTGCCTCAGTGGAACAAACCTGTCCAGCACTATCAGCAAGTGCTTCCTTAACAACTTCCACATTTCTGTCGTACATTTCCCTGGGAACTTCTGTTCCCAATTTAGGCACCCCAGTTCCTATTAGCATTGTAAGTTCCCCTCTCCGAATTAAATATTTCCCTTTACTGTCTGCTCCTATCCCTCTCCATGATTACAGTAAAGGTTGTGATCACTATTGCTGAAATGCTCTTCCACTGAGATATCTGATACCTGGCCTGGTTCATTACCAAGCACCAAATCCAATATGGCCTCCCCTCTAGCCAGTCTATTTATATATTGGGTAAGGAGCCCTTCCTGGACACATCTGACAAAAACTGCTCCATTCAAACTGTTTGAACTTAGAAGCTTCTAATCAATATTAGGGAATTTAAAGTCATCCATGACAACAAACCTGTTACTTCTGCACCTTTCCTAAATTTGCCTCCCAATCTGGTCCTCCATGTCTCTGTTGCTATTGGGAGGTATGTAAAACCTCCCAATAAAGTGACTGCTCCTTTCCTGTTTCTGACTCCCACCCATACTGACTCTGTAGACAAACTCTACTTGTCGACCTCTCTTTCTGCAGCTGTGATACTATCCCTGATTAGCAATGCCATTCACTCATCTCTTTTACCTCCACTGTCACCATCCCCCCCCCCACCCCCAACATTCCTTTTGAAACATCTAAACCCCTGGAGCATCCAACAACCATTCCTGCCCCTGTGATAACCACATCTCCGTCAGGACCACAATGTCATAGTTCCAAGTACTAATCCATGCTCTAAGTTCGTAACCCTTATTCCTGATTAAAATAGACACATTTCAGCCCATCATACCTACTGCACCTTTGCCTAATCAAGTGCATATCCCTCCTCACAGATTCCCTGCACTGTGTACCTGACAGTTCACTACCTACTCCATCATCTGATCTGTAGCTCCGGTTGGCAGTACAAATTTAAAATCCCATATTCCTCTCCATTTATGAGGGCTTTAATCAAGATATATCGTCCAGATTCGTCTTTTATCTGCTTTAGGATTTTGAAAGGGAAATTCTTCCGAACAAGAATAACAACTCCCCTGCTTTTTGAGCTAAAAGAAGAAAAAAAGGCCTGATCAAATCCGCCCTGTCGTAATTTCAAGTGTTCTTTATTTGACAGGTGTGTCTCCTGTAGGAGAGCTATATCAACTCTTTCCTTCTTAAGATTTGATAATATTTTCTTCCTTTTGAATGGCGAATTACTCCCCTTGACATTCCAGGTGCACCACTTAACCGACTGACCAACCATAATCCTCTGGGCCAATCCGAGACCCCACGGGAGGGGGAACCCTATCCAGAACATCCCAAGCGTAGAACATGTAAAATTTACAAAAATAAACCCTCTTTAATACACCCACAACAATACAGTAAAAAACTAAAAGTTTATTTTTTAAAATACCCATTCTCTTTTCAAATTACCAACTAGAGTTGTAGTACTATATAGCACAGAAACAGGCCGAACTCGTCCATGCCAACCAGATTTCCTAAACCTAGCTAGATCCATTTTCCTGCATTTGGCCCATACCCCTTTCTTATTCATGTGCCTGTTCAGATGCCTTTAAATGTTATAATTGTACCAGCCTCCACCACTTCCCTCTCACAACTCATTCCATACATGCACCCGCTTCTGTATGAAAAAGTTGCCCTTCAGGTCCCTTTTAAATCTTTCCCCTCTCACCTTAAATCTATGCCCTCTAATTTGGACTCCCTTATCTTAGGAGAAAAAAACATTGACTATTCACTTTATCTATGCCACTCATGATTTTATAAACCTCTATAAAATCACTCTTGGTGTCCTATGCTCCAGGGATAAACCTCTCAGCCTTTCCTTATAATTCAAACTTTCCAGTCTTGGTAACATCTTTGTAAATCCTTTTTGCACTCTTTCCAGTTTAATAACATCTTCCTAAAGCAGGGTGACCAGAATTATATGCAGTGCTCCCAATGTGGACTTACCAATATCTTGTACAGCCATAGCATAACATCCCAACTTCTGTATGCAATGCTTATGATTGATAAAGGCAGACGGGCCAAATGCCTTCTTCATCACCCTGTCTACCTGTGATGCCACTTTCAAGGAACTATGTACCTCTATACCAGATCTCTCTGTTCAACAATACTCTTTGGGCCCTACCATTAACTGTGTAAGTTCTGTCCTGGTTGATCTTACCAAAATACTTCACATTTATCTGCATGAAGATCCATCTATCATTCCTCAGCCCACTGACCCAGTTGATCAAGATCCTGTTATTTTCTTAGGTAATCTTCTTCACTACCTACTACAGCACCAATTTTGGTGTCATCAGCAAACCTACTAATCAAGACTCCTATTTTCTCATCCAAATCATTTACATATATGATGAGCAATAGTGGACCCTGCACAATCTTTGTAGTACATTGCAAGTCACAGGCCTTCAGTCTGAAAAGCAACTCTCTATAATCACCCTCTGTCTTCTACCATCAAGCTAATTTTGTATCCAATTGGCTAGCTTTCCCTGTATCCCATGTGCTCTAACCTTATTAACCAGTGTACCATGCAAATTGTATTTGCACCCAGTGAGGTAACCTTACATCCACCATAAAAGGTGTCGAAATATCAATCCATTAATGGAAGAAAAAATGAGATGGCTTCCATTTGTAGAGGGCGCTCGCTCCTTCATATTGCCACCCATGTAGTGAAGGTAAGATATTTCCACACTTTCTGTTGTATATAAGTGCACAATTACAACTAAAGGGCAGCATGTGTATATTCAGAGTTGTTCACATGTCCACTTTGTCAACTCACATAAATGAAATAGTTGAGCTCAGATTACATGCCTGGATCTTTTAGTCCAAACAGGATACTCATCAAAAGGCCAAAGTGCCAATGATGGCAGCTGTCTGAAAATTGTAAGTCAGCCCACAGGATGAGCCAATTCTGGGCTATGGATTTTTTTCATAATCAGTGAGTGTTAGTAATGCATTTACCTTTGTCCCAATCAGAATCTTTTGGAAACGAATGAGTTTGCTTCTATTTCAATGAATGTAATATAACTCATTACAGACAGTTCACTGTCTGTAATGAGTCTGATAGCTCAATTTCTCACATGTTCAGTCTTTCCATAGAGGAGTAGTGAAAAAATATGTGTGTGAATCATCTGTTGTCATTTATTTGATAATACATTATATAAGTTGAATAATACAATGTTGTAATTTATTTAATGTAAAACATTGCTGAAGCAATTTTCTGCTTATATAACTGTGATGAAGGGTTAAAAGCTTAATCAAGGGTTGGTTTAGATCAATCCTCATTCAAGAATGCTTTTGGACAGCTGATGGTTAGAGCTAATATTTGATATTGTTAATTAGATAATTAAATCAATTTGCACAAAGTATGCACATTACATAGCTAATTTCAACCCATTTGCTTCTGGTAAACAAGGGCATATTGGCCCTAGTCTAATCTAAATAGCGGTTACTTCTTTGCTTGTACTAATCCTGCGTGATGAATCCATCGATATAACAAGTGCAGTACCACAGTTTATAAATTTGTGTAAATATTAGCTACATGATAGTGGATCTGTGTAACAGCATCACTACCAGCAACTACTTATATTTACACAGCATCTTTAACAAGTTAGCCAGGATCTTCCAAGGAGCAGCAATCATTGTCGGATGGCCACTTCACTCAGATGTTTCTCCAAGTTGGCGCAACTCTGCATATCTTGCTGGGTCAGTCAAACCTGGGCAGAGAAAGGCAGAATGCAGTGTACATGATAAAGCTCCACTGGATCACTTTAGAGTCAGGGGAAGACAAGAAAGACTCACTATTTATGACAATAGTTGCCTTGTATATCACATTTACTTCTCCATTGTGAATGTTAGTGAATAGGTGAGTGGATAAATGGGTTGGTAGGCTGAGGGTCAGGTAGCAGGTGGGTGAAGTGGCAGGTGGCTGGGGTGGAGATGAATGTGGACATAAGTGGAGGGGCTAAGTCGGTGAGTGTGGTGGTTGTGCGGTAGGTGGGTCTGGAGATTAGTCAAAATGGAACTGGTTAGGAGGTCTTTAGTAGAGCGGTGGAGTCTAACCGGGTCTAGTTGGGAAGGTAGTTGGGTGATTGTGGTTAGCTTAGTCAGGTTGTGTTTGGGGTTAGTTGGAGGTAGAGGGTTGGGACTGTAGAGGTCTAAGACAGTTCTAGGACATTAGTTTGGGACTCAGAGAGATTAAGCCAGTTAATTGAGTTGAGCTAGGGAGGCAGTTGAGGCTCAGGGCAAGTTAAGTTATTGAGGTAGTTGGGAGTGTCAGTGTGAATGGTTGGTGTGACAGTTCTCTAGTTAGACAGTATTTTAATCAGACTATTAGTT
>NC_057740.1:10985596-11018991 GCF_004010195.1 Chiloscyllium plagiosum
TCCTTACAAATATTGGTGCACCGAAGACCGAATTATTTTATAAAATATGGCAGCCCTTTTTGAATTACATAAATACAGATATTTCGGCTATCCTAACAAGGGCCTTTATTTAATTGAGATAAAAAAACCTGGCTGGTCCGGGGCCCCTCGGGGGAGGAATCCCACACGAATACGGGTTTTATTATATCTGATGCTAACACATCCCGAGCATGTAAGAGACTTAAATATACACTCTGGTTAGTTGTAGGTTAGATTAGTAGATATAGTTGAGTTTTATTTGTTTGTTTTTTTTTCTTTTCGGTTTTTTTTTTTTTGTTTTGTCAAATTTTGGCTATTGTATATTTGAGCTAATTGTATATCAATGTTTATATCTGAGAGTTTTGTTTATTTTTGTAAACTTGTAAAAATGTTAAATTTCTAATAAAAATATCTATATAAAAAAATAAATATATATATATAATCAGGAAAATAAAAAGCAGGGATGTACTTTTGAGGCTCTATAAGGCTCTGCTCAGATCACATTTGGAGTATTGTGTGCAATTTTGGGCCCCATATCTCAGGAAGGGTGTACTGGCCCTGGAGCATGTTCAGAGGAGGTTCACAAGGATGGTCCCAGGAATGAAAAGCTTAACATATGAGGAACGTTTGAGGACTCAGGGTCTATACTCAATGGAGTTTAAAAGGATGAGGGGGAAATCTAATTGAAGCTAATGAAATACTGAATGGCCTGGACAGAATGGATGTTGGTAAAATGTTTCCATTGGTAGGAGAGACCAGGACAGGTGGAGGCCACCTCATTGAGTGTATTTCAGACAGACAGAGATAGGTTCTTGATCGACAAGGGGATCAAGAGTGGCCCCAAGGAGAAAACGGGAGAATGGGGTTGTAAAACTTATCAGCCATGATTGAATGATGGAGCAGACTCAATGGGTTGAATAGCCTAATTTCTGCTCCTATGTCTTATGCTCTCTGTGATCATGCATCACCATCAAGGTTGCATGATTTAACTAATATTGCCACAGAATCCCTACAGTGCAGAAAGAGGTCATTCGGCCCATCAAATCTGCACCAACCCTCCAAGAACATCCTACCCACCTAACCTATTCTTGTAACCATGCATTTCCCATAGTTAATGCACCTAATCTGCACAACTTTGGACTGTACGATGAAACCCACACAGACACGGGGACAATGCCCGAGGCCAGAATCGAACCCAGGTCCCTGGCGCTGTGAGGCAGCAGTGCTAACCACACAGCCACTCAAACTCCCAGTTTCCTTCAATCCGATAGTCTTTAACTTATCTTGTAACCCTATTTTGTAATACTTTATTAGGTAACTTTTGAAAGTCTATATATAGCATCAATACAGCATGGCCTCAACAACAGAAATGTGACAGATGACAGGGAAACCTGTTTTTAGTAATATTACTCAAGAAGTAAATATTTGCAAGACAACACTGCAAGAACCAACCTGTTTTTCTTCACACAATGCAACAAAATCCTTTACACCCACCAGAGTGCACAAACAAGGCCTCATGTTAATATTTTGTGTGACACTGACTCATCAGTTAGTCAGACAAGATTCTGATCCCACTAGACTCAGCTGGATTCAGATACGTTTCCTCTCTTTCCTCAGAGATCAAGATTAATGCCTGATGTCTCATTCAGTCTCATTTCACTACTCTGTCTCTGATCCTGGTTGACCAAAACTAAGTACAATACTCAAGGTCGGTCCACAGGTAATAAACATAACTCTGATTCCTGTCCCATGCTGAGACCGGGAGTCCGATTCCACACTGAGACCAGGAGTCCGATTCCACACTGAGTCCGGGTGTCTGATTCCGCACTGAGACTGGGAATCTGATTCCATACTGAGACCAGGAGTCCGATTCCACACTGAGACCAGGAGTCCAATTCCACACTGAGACCGGGAGTCCGTTTCCGCACTGAGACCAGGAGTCCGATTCCACACTGAGACCAGGAGTCTGATACCACACTGAGACAGGAGTCTGATTCCGCACTGAGACCAGGAGTCTGATTCCACACTGAGACCAGGAGTCCGATTCCACACTGAGACTGGGAGTCTGATTCCACACTGAGACCGGGAGTCCGATTCCACACTGAGACCAGGAGTCTGAGTCCACACTGAGAGCAGGAGTCCGATTCCACACTGAGACCGGGAGTCCGTTTCCGCACTGAGACCAGGAGTCTGATTCCGCACTGAGACCAGGAGTCCGATTCCACACTGAGACCAGGAGTCTGATACCACACTGAGACAGGAGTCTGATTCCACACTGAGACCAGGAGTCTGATTCCACACTGAGGCAGGAGTCTGATTCCACACTGAGACCAGGAGTCTGATTCCACACTGAGACCAGGAGTCCGATTCCACACTGAGACTGGGAGTCTGATTCCACACTGAGACCGGGAGTCCAATTCCACACTCAGACCAGGAGTCTGAGTCCACACTGAGACCAGGAGTCTGATTCCACACTGAGACCAGGAGTCCGATTCCACACTGAGACTGGGAGTCTGATTCCACACTGAGACCAGGAGTCTGATCCACACTGAGACCAGGAGTCCGATTCCACACTGAGACTGGGAGTCTGATTCCACACTGAGACCAGGAGTCCGATTCCACACTGAGACTGGGAGTCTGATTCCACACTGAGACCGGGAGTCCAATTCCACACTCAGACCAGGAGTCTGAGTCCACACTGAGACCAGGAGTCTGATTCCACACTGAGACCAGGAGTCCGATTCCACACTGAGACTGGGAGTCTGATTCCACACTGAGACCGGGAGTCCAATTCCACACTCAGACCAGGAGTCTGAGTCCACACTGAGAGCGGGAGCCCGAGTCCACACTGAGACCAGGAGTCCGGTTTCAAAAAGAGATTAAAAAATGCAAAAAGAGAGAGAAAGCAAAGAAAAACAGACAGAGTAGTCGAGCCCCAACTCAGCAGTCCCACTTGCCGCCATCTTGGTGTAATCATTAGATTGATGGATAGAATCGTAGGCCTCAGAGATCCAGGTCCTGGCCTCACGTAACACGAGGAGTAACAAAGGTTGCAATTAGCAGCAGAAATCTTGGCTCAATTCCCAACACCAACTTCTGCGATTCGAATGAAATCAATGTAACGGCCACAATGCTAGGCCAGCTAAGACCAGTGTGGCCAGAATTTGTCCTTGGGAGCTTACTGGTCGGAGCCATACCATGAAGAGTTAAATCCAAATTCAGAGCTCCAAGGTAAACATTCAAGAAATGGGAATACCTGCAGGCACAATGACTCAAACATTACTGGAAATCCTTGACGCAAATCCACCTGCTGCAGGCTCACTTCTCTGTTCTCTTATTTCTTAATACTCATAGCCAAGAATTCCTCGCTCACACAAAGGGCTGAATTCTATTTTTGAATTCGATATACATGAGGCATCACTGCTGATGCATAAAGCAGCAATCATTTTATCTACTCAAATTTTCAATCAATTTGTTTTTAATCCCTTTTAACATTTGTCGTTGTGAAGAAGAGACCGAAAGAAAGAGAGAAAGAGAGAGGTTAAAGGCTACGAAAAGTGAAATATTATCAATCAGAATGCACACATACATCCATTCTGGTCACAGAAAAGAAATGTATCAAACCTATCAAAGTTCAGGTGAAGATTAGAAGACTGAAGTACCATGAGGCTATTCCATACAATGGATATCAAAGCTGATTTACGACTCCCCGATTACCAGTGGCCAGGAAGAATCTGTGTTTCTGAAGATCCAAGAGTCTGCAGCCCCTCTTCCATAATGTGAAGCAACTGCTCCTCAGTTTCTAACTCATTACAGCCCCTGGACTTCAGCCACCCAGTACACAGCAAGTGGACAAATTGAATCCCTACAGTGTAAAAGCCCATTGAGTCCACACCGACCCTCTGAAGAGCATGCCCCCAGACCAAACCCCTATCCTATCCCCATAACCCTGAATTTTCCATGGCTAACCCACCTAGCCTGCATATCCTGAACAGTTTGGGGCAAGTTAGCATGGCCAATCTACCTAACTTGCACATCTTTGGACCGTGGGTGGAAATCGGAGCAGGAGGAGGCAGCCCATGCAGACACAAGGACAACATACAAACTCCACACAGACAGTCACCCGAAGGTGAAATCAAACCTGGGTCCCTGGCACTGAGAGGCAACAGTGCTAACCATTGAGTCACCATGCCACCCCGAGGCCTCTTGATGACCTCCTTGTGAATCCATTGCTGGTGCTGATCAAGGTGGGTATCTCAGGTCCAGAGAGCAAAACATCAAAGAGGCCATTCAGCTAAACTGCCTGCCTCTGTTTCTTGGTACATCCATGCCTGGGTGTGCCTGGGGAGGGAACACAAAATATCTGCTAGTACAATTCAGACTTTCCGCGACTGATGGATATCAAGGGACTATGGTACTCCATCATCACTGGGAAAATCATTTTAATTTGATTTGTTAAGCATCCTTTCAAATTTTAGCAAGCTTCATGAAATTTTAGTAATGGTATCCCTTCAGGGAAGAGCATTACAACGTATGGTTGAATTCAAGAAGATAGAACATTGAAAAGTCATGATTCACTTATTAGCATTTATTTACAAAGATACAGATTTATCTCCAAAAAGCACTCTTCCAGCCTGTTCCTATTTATGAGAGCACAGATGTGCTATGTAAAGACTGTTTACTTTTATGCATTTTTGATTGTAAACTGATATTGGAAAACATTTATTTTTTAAATCTAAGATTCTGCAGTTTCTGAAACCAAGAAAGCTATACTGTTTACATTTTACTGTTGAAGTGTAGTTTGCAGATTAGCTGGAATCAAGGGGTATTTGAGGATTCAAGTGTTACCAAGTAGCTCATTGGTCTGCAGACTAACGACAAATACCTTCTGCTTGCCAATAACTATCTGCTTTGTTCTCAGACAGCTGAACAGCTTAGTCCTTGAACAAGATAAGGAGAAACCACCACTCCTCCAACACCTTAGGAGCTCTCTCTCTTCTCTGCAGTAAATGTCATTTTAAGTCTGAAGAAAACCAGTTTATTCTTCCTTCAGCAGTTTTAATCAATGAGTCAGAAGAACTTTTAAAAATGTGAGGCAATCTCTGAATGTCTCCTGTAAAAAAGCACCCAGAGAAGGAATTCTGATCAGCACAGGAATTATTTCAGTCAATCCTGTGAACAGGATTTCCCAGTTTTCCCTCTGTCCATTATACCAATATTTGTGTGTGTGTGTGTGTATAAGGGGAATTTTATAAGCACATTAATGGTAGAGTTATATGACAATGGGTTCACGATTGTTTACCTGAAACTAGGGTCTGTTTGTTTGCAATTTTTTTGTTAGTACTTAAACCTGGCCTGTAAATGTGGGACTGAAAATCCAGTAAATTGTGGAATTCTGCATAATTTTTAACTTCTGTGATGACTCCAGGAACATTAAGGCTTGGTTTCCAGAATGCTGCTCCAGTGAGATGCGACAATTCCCAATTAAAATCCTCCACTAAAATACAATTAACATCCAATTTATACACCTCATAAAAACTGTGACTACAAAGACAGGTCAGTGGCTGCAAATTCTTGGTCAAGTAACCCAGCTCCTGATTCCCCATCTATAAAGTACCAGCCACAACAACACTCTCCACTGTTCTGGATGAGTACAGCTCCAAGAACACTCAAGAAGCCCAAAATGATCCATGAAAAAGCAATGCCTTGACCAACCCCCCTCGTCTATACCTTAGATATTCACTTCCACCACCATTATTGCACAGAGGCAGCAGTGTATACCATCTTCAAGATACACTGCAACAATCCATCTTCCAAATATGGGATCTCGACCATCTTTAACGATAAGGGCTACGCCCCAACACCTGCAAGATCTCCTCCAAGTCATAAACAATCCTAATTTGGAACCATACTGTTGCTTCCTTATTGCAATTGGACCTCCCTTCCGAACAGCTCAGTTGAAGTACCTATACCACATCGAATCATAGAGTTATAGAGATGTAGAGAACAGAAACAGATTCTTGGGTCCAACTCATCCATGCTGACCAGATATTCTAACCTAATCTCATCCCATTTGCCAGCACTTTGCCCATATCTCTCTAAACTCTTCCTATTCATATACCCATCCATATTCCTTTTAAATGCTTTAATTGTACCAGCCTCCACCACTTCCTCTGGCAGCTCATTCCACACAAACACACCACTCTCTATGTGAAAAAGTTTCCCTTTAGGTCCCTTTTATATCTTTCCCCTCTCACTCTAAACTTTTGCCCTCTAATTCTGGACCCCTCCACTCCAGGGAAAAGACCTTGCCTAGTTACCCTATCCATGATTTCAATCAAGAGACAGATCTCAATAAAACATAGAATCAAGAAAGAACCCAGGCTACTCACTATTGTAGATTTATAGATTGCAATCATTCAAAAAGGAAGCTCACCATCTTTTGAATGTAAATTAGGGATGGGCAAAAATTGCTGGTTCTGTCACATACATCCTCTGAACAAATATTTAAAATCTTGCCGATTTATTCAAATTCTCCCACCTGCCGGGAGACTTTCTAACTGACCATAATCCCACTTTACACAACTAAAGAGCTTTACTCCACCTAGACTTTGATATTTGTCCATTTGCTGCATATTTGCTGTTCAGGCTGCTGCCACATGCTGTTGGTGTGACACGGATATTGCACAGTGCCATACATTGACCGGCCTGCACATTGACTGATCAGTGCTGGCAAACATGAACAGCTACCTGGCAATCTGTCTCTGGTGAAAGGTAAGGAGAAACAGAACTACCATGAACCTGCAAGTTCTGAGTGAAGCAGCTATGTGCAAACAAGGCAATGCATGGCAGAGATACTGTGTGTCCAAGTAAGAGCAAAATGAATGAGTGCTAACAAGTTGAGAGCTGTTCGATGCATCTACTTTGATGCATGAGCTAGATCCCTGTCCCTACGTGCAAAGCAGCTTGGCAACATCATTGCGATAGACTGTGTCATTCAGCTCCAAGGGGCAGTCTGAAGTGGAGAACAGTATTATAAGTTGGCCTGAGGTGTACATGATGACAGGGGAGTGGCTGCTGTTTTACTTATTACTGATCTCCACGGACAGATTATTGAAGGTAGTCACTGCCCACAAAGTATGCCCTGGAGTAGCTGCATGGTGCTGGCCAAAATGGATGCCATGCAGATGAAGGCAGTGAACTGCAGCTGCCAAGGTTACTGATCTGACCTTCAAGTTGGAAATTAGCTCTGTTTAGTTTCACTCCGTTACCTGAGAACACATCCTTCCTATAGTGATTGCACACAGTACTCCAGCTGTGACCTAACTAGAGGTGTATACATTTCCATCATAAGCTCCCTGCTCTTGTATTCAATGCCTGAGCTAATAAAGGTAAGTATTTCATATATTTTCTTAATCAACTTATCTATCTATTTTGCTGCCTTCAAACATTGGCTTGAATTTGATCACAATCAAATGTGTTGGTTAACAACTTTGGCCACCTATCAAAGGGTCCCACATTCAATTACACTGCTGGCTGAAGCCGCCTTTAGGTACAATAGTTAGATTGCCAACTCTCTGGGATTGCTGGGAATTGAAGATTCATCTCCAGAACACAGTCACAAGCAATCAGGGAGATATAAAGGTATTCGACAAAATGACCTTCATTCACACGTTACTCACAATTTCAATCTGGTCAGTACATTCTTCCCTTTTTTTGGCTCTTTCACCATCTGTCTCAGGCTGGTCTAGCAGTGCTCAGTCAACTCATGGTGCTACTGAGCCATTCTTAGTGTTAAACATTGAAGTCCCCAACCCAGGGTACAGCCTGTGTCTTTATATCACTGAAGGCTTTTTTCAGGCGATGTTCAACACTGTTTCATCAGCTGAGGGAGGGGGGAGGTGGCAATCAGCAGAAGGTTCCATTTCCCATAATTAGCTTGATGCCACTTGACTTCATGGGGTCTGTGGCCAGTGTTGAGGTTTCCAAGGGCCATTCCTTACTGACTGTATACTACAGGGTCATCACCTCTGCCCTACAAGTGGGACAGGACTTAACAGAAATAATTATGCAAGAGGTGTCTGGGACAATCAAGGGCAAGGTATGATTTTTTTGCCTATGACAATGTCAGCCTTCTGCTTGACTGGTCATAGAGTCATAGAGATGCACAGCATGGAAACTGACCCTTTGGTCCAACTCATCATGTTGAGCTGACCACATATCCCAACCCAATCTAGTCCCACCTGCCAGCACCTGAGCCATATCCCTCCAAATTCTTCCTATTCATATACCCATCCAAATACTTTTTAAATGTTACAATTGTACTAGCCTCCACCACTTCCTCTGGCAGCTCATTCCATACACGTGCCACTCTCTTAGTGAAAATGTTACCTCTTAGGTCTCTTTTATATCTTTCCCCTCTCACCCTAAACCTATGCCCTCTTGTTCTGGACTCCCCGACCCCAGGGAAAAGACTTTGTCTATTTATCCTATCCATGCCCCTCATGATTTTAGAAACCTCTATAAGGTCATCCTTCAGCCTCCAACGCTCCAGGGAAAACAGCCCTAGCCTATTCAACCTCTCCCTACAGCTCAAATCCTCCAACCCTGGCAACATCCTTGTAAATCTTTTCTGAACCCTTTCAAGTTTCACAACATCTTTCCGATAGGAAGGAGACTAGAATTGCACACAATATTCCACAGTGGCCTAACCAATGTCCTGTGCAGCCGCAACATGACCTCCCAACTCCTGCACTCAATACTCTGACCAATAAAGGAAAGCATACAAAACACCTTCTTCACGATCCTAACTACCTGTGACTCCACTTTCAAGGAGCTATGAACCTGCACTCCAAAGTCTCTTTGTTCAGCAACACTCCCTAGGACCTTACCATTAAATGTATAAGTCTTGCTAAGATTTGCTTTCCCAAAATGCATTATCTTACATTTATCTAAATTAAACTCCATCTGCCGCTCTTCAGCCCATTGGCCCATCTGATTAAGATCCCATTGTAATCTGAGATAACCTTCTTCGCTGTCCACTACACCCTCAATTTTGGTGTCATCTGCAAACTTACTAACTATATCTCTTATGCTCCCATCCAAATCATTTATATAAATGACGAAAAATAGTAGACCCAGGACCAACCGTTCAGGCCTCCAGTCTGAAAAACAACCTTCCACCACCCTCTGTCTTTCTGAGTTCTGCACAAGTGCCCAGCTGTTAGTGAGAGGGGCCTTGCATGGATGAGCAGGCAGCATGAGCGTTCCCATGCCTACGCTGATGCTGGGACATCCTTCTATTTTATTCTTATTTGAATTTTCAGTCACAGTTTGATACAGAGGGTAGTGAAGAAGGTGTTAGATACGCTTGCATTTTTTGGTCAGTGCATTGAGTATAGGTGTTGGGATGTCATGTTGCAGCAAGACATTACTTAGGCCAGTTTTGGAATATTGAATTCAGTTCTGGTCTCCCTGCTATGGGCAAGATGTTGAGAAACTTGAAATGGTTCAGAAAACCATTTATGGGCGGCACGGTGGCACAGTATGGGCGGCACGGTGGCACAGTGGTTAGCACTGCTGCCTCACAGCGCCAGAGACCCGGGTTCAATTCCTGCCTCAGGCGACTGACTGTGTGGAGTTTGCACATCCTCCCCGTGTCTGTGTGGGTTTCCTCCGGGTGCTCCGGTTTCCTCCCACAGTCCAAAGATGTGCAGGTTAGGTGAATTGGCCATGCTAAATTGCCCGTAGTGTTAGGTATAGGGGTAAATGTAGGGATACGGGTGGGTTACGCATAGGCGGGTCGGTGTGGACTTGTTGGGCCGAAGGGCCTGTTTCCACACTGTAATGTAATGTAATCTAATCTAATCTAAAAGATTTACAAGGATGTTGCCGGGGTTGGGAGATTTGAGCTATATGAAGAGGCTGAATAGGCTGGGGCTGTTTTCCCTGGAGCATCAGAGGCTGGAGAGTGACCTTGTAGAGGTTTATAAAATCATGAGGGATATGGATAAAGTGAATAGACAAGGTCTTTTTCCCTGGGTGAGGGAGTCCAAAGCTTGAGGGCATCAGTTTAGGGAAAAGATTTAAAAGTTGACCTAAGGGACAACTTTTTCACACAGAGGGTGGTGCACGTATGGAATGAGCTGCCAGAGGAAGTGGTGGAGTCTGGTACAGTGGCAATATTTGAAAGGGTTCTGGATGGGCAAATGAATAGGAAGGGTTTAGAGGGATATAGGCCAAATATTGACAAATGGGACCAGATCTGTTTAGGATATCTGGTTAGCATGGACGAGTTGGACCGAAAGGACTGTTTCCGTGCTGTAAAACTCTACGAATCTATAACTGAGTAGCTCAGTAAACCATTTCAGAGACAGTTAGGGGTCATTTATAATGGCTCTGCAGGCAATGTAGGCTAGACTGGATAAGAATGGCAGGCTTCCTCTGGGAAGGACATTAGTGAACCAGATATGACTTTGTGACAATCCAAAGTCATAGAGTCAAAGAGGTCTACAGCCGGTCAAAAATTTGCACCTAATTATTACAATCCCATTTTCAAGCATTTGATTCATATCCATGGCATTGCAAGTGCACAGCTAAATATTTCTTAAATGTTATGAGTTTCTGACTCTACTATCCTTATAAATTCCAAATCTTCACCACCTTCTGAGTGACATTTCTCCTCACATTTCTTCAGAATCTCCTGTCTCTTACCTTAAATCAATGACCCTTAATTTTATACATCTCCATCATGTCCTCCCTCAGTCTCCCCTGCTCCCAGGAAAACAATCTCAGTCTATCCAAGCTCTCTTCATGACTAAAACTCTTCAGTTCAGGCAATATCCTGGGCAAATATCCTTTGCACTGTCTCATTGCAACCTTTAAGAGGCATTTGGATGGGTATATGAATAGGAAGGGTTTGGAGGGATATGGGCCAGGTGCTGGCGGTGGGACTAGATTGGGTTGGGATATCTGGTTGGCTTGGATGGGTTGGACTGAAGGGTCTGTTTCCATGCTGTACATCTCTATGACTCTATGACTCTAAGTCCTCCAGAATCATTCAGTACCAGGGGATGATGTACTGTCTACATGGAACACATCAGTTTGAAACAACGAGCCCAGTAGCATGGATGGGAAAATTTAGAGCCTACATGAATTAGAGGGATAGTTGTGGGATTCCTGGGCTTTGTTGGGTCAGGCTGATCATTCTGTTGGCTGGCGTGATAATGACAACCTGAAAGCTTTGTGTTCATTGTTGCTGAGCATTTTATTCCAAATGAATTATTTAATTTAAAATTTTCCCAAAGCTATCATTGTGGGATTTGAACTCATGTTTCTGGTTCATTACCCTAGCACTCAGAATTACAGTCACATTGCTGTTTCATTACCTTTCCTGGTCACTGACTGAAAGTAATGTTTATGTGCAGAGCATCTAGCCGCCTCTGCTGGCAAGAAATGGCTACTGCATTTCCCAGTGAGGTACTAAATGTTCCTGACAACATTCCACGATCGAGTCTTTGTGGAACTGTGTGAGAACAGACTTCTCTAACCTTTTGAGTTTGTTCTTTTAGTTTGAGTTCTTTGAGTTCTGAGGAAGTGTCACTGGCCTTGAAATGTTAATTCTTAATTTCTATCCACAGATGCTGCCAGACCTGCTGAGTTTTTCCAACAATTGGTTTTTGCTTCTCATTCATTTTCTGCTTTGTGTTTTCTATTCCTTTTTCCCCTCTGTCTCAAGTCCTACCCTTCCTTCAATTCCTACCCACAGAAAGTAGAACAGGAAAGCAGAGAGATAGAGAGGGAGTGCAAGAATGAGCAGAGAAGAGGTTGGTTATTGAAGGTGGTGTGAATGAGCAGAGCTGAGAGCAGCCCTGCTGGCAAGAAAAGCTATAGTGCCTGGTATTCCCATCCACATACAGTACTAACCAGGTTAAAAGTCACACAACACCAGGTTATAGTCCAACAGGTTTAATTGAAAACACACTACCTTTCGGAGCGCTGCTTTTTCATCAGGTGGTTGTGGAGGACACAATTGTAAGGCACAGAATTTATAGCAAAGATTTACATTGTGATGTAACTGAAATTATACATTGATTCAACAGACAATCAAGGTATTTTTCAATGTATAATTTCAGTTACATCACACTGTAAACTTTTGCTATAAATTCTGTACCTTACAATTGTGTCCCCCACAATCACCTGATGAAGGAGTGTGCTTCCAGTTAAACCTGTTGGACTATAACCTGGTGTTGTGTGATTTTTAACTATGTACACCCCAGTCCAACACCGGCAACTCCAAATCAAGAGTACTGACCAGGGCAATCAAAGCTGAAAATGTGTTGCTGGAAAAGCGCAGCAGGTCAGGCAGCATCCAGGGAACAGGAGAATCGGTGTTTCGGGCATAAGCCCTTCTTCAGGGCAATCAAAGCCTGCTTTAGCCTCAGACATTTCAGAAAAAATGTTGGTTCTGGGATCAGAGTTTGAATGTTTGCTCTACACTTTGTTTATGAATATCCTAGACATTGGTGTACAGGCACAATTTCAAAATTGACAGATGAAATGAGAGTCCGAAATATTGTGAACCGTGGGAGAGATAGTTTTTAATTTTAAAAGGACAGGCATGTGTGCACAGATCACTTAAGAGGCAAGATGAATTGAGGGAGCAGTTAAAAAAGGCATTGGAATCCTAGGTTTTTTAAATAGGGGTATACAGAGTATAAAGGTACGGAAGTTACAATAAACATGTATTACATATGGATTGCATCTGATTCTAGCATTATATTTCAGGAAGAATGTGAAGGCATTCGAGTGATTTCAGAGAAGATTCCTGAGATTAGATCCAGACATGAGGAATTTCAGTTGTCAATAGATTGGATGATTTGGTGATATTCTCCAAAGGTTGAAGGAGTTTGGTAGAGGTGTGATGAAGAGAGGAGATGGAGAAAAACTGTTACCATTGGCATGAGGATAGAGTGAAATTAAACAAAGGACAGTGAATTAAGATGATTGACAGAAGAAGAAACAACAGCATAAGGAAAAATATTTTTACATAGCTAGCATTTATTATCCAGAATATGCTGCCTGAGACTCAACCACAGCATTCAAACGAAAATTGGATCATTATCTGATGAGGTAGTGAAGATGTTTGGAGGCCTATGGAATAAGGGAGGTGAATGAGACTAGATGAGTCACTGTTTCAGAGAGTTGGCCCAGATTCAATGGGAATCAATGGCTTCATTGCTATAAATTCATCATTTAAGACATTTACAACATTGTGATCATTCCACTTCAGAAACTGATGTTGCATTTTCAGGTGTTTATAGACCAGTGTGACATTGGATCCATTTTAACAGGTGTTTCCTTTATTCAAAGGCTTGCCATCCTATCGCTTCTACTCCATGTCCTTTCCTTTCTACCCTTCCACACCTTGCTCTCTTTCTGTCCTGATATTCAACCTCACAAACGTATGAATGAGAAACTCTACTCACATCAGCTTCTCCTTGCCTCACCTTTCAAAATCAATTATCTTCACTATTTCCTACCTCATTTAGCCACTTATTCAGAGGGTTTCCAACTTTCCCAGTTTGCCCAGGATTCTTCAGGACTGAAAAATTAATCTCCTGGACACTGCTGGCAGAAACCTTGAGAAAATCAGAGAGAAGCATGCCAAATTCATTTACCACCATTTTGAATCATTACAGCTATCTACTAGGGTTTGATTACAATGACAGTGACATTGAAGTCATTATAGATATGCATGTCCCTGACAAGTTTAGTGAGCGGTTTTAACTGGGAGCTGTGTGAGTTGAGACATTCAGCAGAGTCCAACACTAGTGTCAAAATGACCAGAAAATTCCTTAGAATTTTGTTTAGTCCCCCAAGATGGCAAACTGCAGCTTCAGCTACACACCTGTGGATATAAGGCAAATGGTGTGGTAGCAGTACTAGTGCACTTCCACAAACATTTCCTGACCACTGAGTAATGTTGTTCCCCTGTTCTCTACTTGCTCATTCACCTTTTGTATGTCTCTTTCTTCCTTGTCTCTTTCTGTCTTCCTATCTCTGTTGTTTGAAATTCTGTGGGGACTTTCCAGCAGGAGACCAGTGAATTCTCAGCTGAAAGGAGGTGAGATCTACAGGGTATAAAAGCAAATGATCAGCTCCCTTGTCATGTCTGAGGAGCAGAAGGCTCAGGCATTCACAGGAGGTCTCTACTGACATCTGCAACATCCTGGAACAAGGCCCCTTTCCCAATGGAGCAGGTAGTCACACATTGCCAGTGGTGGATAGGCTGCCTGTCCCTGGGGATGGGATGGGGGAAGGTGGAGCCGGGTGAGAGCAAACCCTGCTAACCTCGGTCGCTGCCTGTCCCCGGGATTGTGTGCTCTCTTCTCTTGATATGAGAGGGAGATGAGGGTTCTGAATGCTCATTGCATGACAAAGATTGGAGGTTACCATTCCTGAACAGTGAGTCATGGTGCAAAAGAGCAAAAAGCCGAGGGTGAGCTGAGTATTGGAAGTTCATGGTGTGTGTGAGAGAGGAAAGGTGTGCAGGGGAAGGCCTGGAATTTCCTTAATGTGGAGCTTGGCACCCAGTAGAGGTATTCCACTCATCTGCCCTGTCGCGTGGTATCCTGGATACTCCTGGCAATTGTTCTCCAGGATGGAGGATCACATCTGCACAGAATTCCTCAGGCATTTTCAACCACGCTTGTCTTTTTGGTGAGGTTCTCCTCTTCCTATTGCCTTTGAGCAGCAGGGCTTCGAGATGAGAGTGGGAAGTTTTGTCAGCCCTCTTCACTCATGTAGCTGCTGTGCTAGCAAACCAAGCACATTTTAATTAGAAATCTTTCCTTTGACTGAACTGGCTCTTCATCCAGCCTAGCCTCTTAATTGGATGGAGAGCTCAGAGGTGGGCTGATAGTGGCTTCACTTGGCAAAGGGCCTTAGCAAAGCTCATTCATTAGGAAATCCGTTTCCTAAACTGAAAATGCTTTTGTCATTCTAGCCGAATGCCCTGGGTTCAGTCTATATTATTTGTTGGAAGCATTACTGCAAGTCATTCTTTGACAGCACCTCCCATCTTACCCAGAGGACAATAGTAGTTGCCTGAAAATGTTGCATTCTCTACCTTTCAGGACATACTTAGCTGACTTAGATCTATATTATCAATCCTTCATTCTCACTGGGTCAATGTTTGGGAGCTTCTGAACAGCACGGTGTCAATTATTCACCACACAGACGGCAGTAGTTCAGGAAGGCAGTAGTTCAGGAAGACAGTTCTCCAACACCTTCTTGTTGTAGGAATGAGCAAAAAGCAGTAATTCTCTTCTTTCTAACTTTGAATGTTCATGTTCAACACTCTTTATCAGCCCTCCATTGCCTCACAGTTAGAATAGAATCCCTACAGTGTGGAAACAAGTCCACACCAGCTCTCCGAAGAGTAACCCACCTAGTCCCATTCCTCCATTACTCTACATTTACCCCTGACTAATGCACCTAATCTACACATCCCTGAACACTAATGGGCAATTTAGCATGGCCAGTTCACCTAACCTGCACATCTTTGGATCATAGGAGGAAACCAGGGCGCCCAGAAGAAAACCACACAAACACTGGGAGAACATGCAAGCTCCACACAGCCAGTCGCCCGAGGCTAAAATCGAACCCGGGTCCCTCGCATTGTGAGGCAGCAGTGCTAACCACTGAACCCATGTGGCCTGTTTCTAGATAGAGGGACGAGTGATTTCTGGTCCTGGTTCCACGTAAATCCCAAATGTTTCCCACAGGAAATTGGGAGCAGTAAGATTAGCTCAATTCTCCAATAACTACCAACACCGATGTGCCCAATATGTCCCTAATGCTGGCCCAGCTGAGATCAGTCTGGCCAGAATTTGTCCCTGTGAGCCTGCTGAATGTGATGGCTCAGAGTCACACCACATAAAGTTAAATCCAAACACAGAGCTCTTAGAAAAACATTTGCAAGAGCCGGAATACCTTCAGGCACAATGAGTCAAAATATTCCAGGAAATGCTTGACAGGCTTTATGTGAATCCACCTTTCTGCAGGCTCAGCTGCTTGTTTTCTTGTGCCTTAATATTTATAACCAAAAGTTCCTTGATGACACAAAGGGTTGACTTATTTTTTTTGGGTGTATCTTGGCTGACGCACAGTATCAGTCACTCTAGGCTATGTTTCATTGTTCAAAATGTTAACTTTTCTGTATGTGGTCCCTTTTCATATTTGTCATTTGAGCAGGAGAAAGAAACATTGGAGGCTACAAAGGAGAGAATGTTTGTCTTTCAGATAAAAAGTCTATTGTCCTGAGGTAATAGAGAGACAAGCAAAACTTGTCTTGCTAATCCAAATCTCCTACTTGCTGAGAAGATTCATGAGATGTTTGATTTCCTTATGTCTCAATTTGTTAAAATGTGTCAAATGTTTGGAGCAAGGAACAGAAAACAACTCAAGCCCTGATCTATTCTCTACTTGATCATATCTTACATAATGGTTTGGTTTAGACAGGAAACATAGATGATATTGCTGAACTATTTAGAACATTTAACTAAGCCTTCAATTCCCTTAAGAATCACTAGGGATTTTAAAAATAGATAATTGAATGAATTAACAAGAGGAAATAGACATAAACAAACAGACTATTAGCATCCTGTCAGGGAATGTTCCAAAGTTGCCTTTTGGAAAGGCTTGAAATTCTGACATCTCATTATCGGGCATTTTGCTCATGAGCTGCCTGGTAGCTCAGTGTATGGATATAATATTCACTGTGATACATCTGAAAACAATGTTGTGAGGGATAGAACTGAATCTAATGTTTACATGCACTTTTATGAGCATTTATTAATGCAGATATACATTAAAAACCTGTCTCTTTTTTCATCCAATAAATATAGTTTCAGTAACTTCATAACAGACGAATTGCCAATTAATGCCTGTGTACAATTAAACACAATTAACATCCACCATGATCCTTAGCTTTACAGTCAACAAAGTCCTAAGTTTGATCCATGGTGTGTGTCAAATTAAGTGATTTCAACTAAGGCCACAATGGGAATGGTTCAGTTGGACTCACATTCTCCTGGCTGGGTAAAGAAACAAACAGCAATATCTATTGAAGGCAGATGTTGTCTTGAGTAGGCGTAATGAACTGCTTGTGTGTGGCATACCAAGAGTATTGGCATTCAACATTTGCCACAGATGAAAAGGAACTACACCCAGGAACAAAATAGTTTGGATTTACCCAATACAAATGATTGTAAACTTTCCTGATTTTCATCTGGAGTTTCCACTTGTCAAAGATTTAATCCTAGGACATTGCTACAAACAACCCAGGAAATCACAGGGTTATTACACAGAATGACCTTCGTGAATATCAATAAATGAGGCATATGGCCCAGTTTTTGATCAGTAGTTGACCCAGTTGACTCTATGAGAAAATAGGCTGAGGGAAATCAGGCTATAGGAAGAAACAAGAGCAGGATAGAGAATGAGACAGAATCCTTGCCTACATAAGTGATCAGTTGAATTGAAAGCAGTAACATGCAGAACAACTAGCAGCCCATATACTGACAGTAAAGCTAACTATATTTGTGGCAGCCACCCAAACAAGTACTAAGCTTAGCTTCTGAGATCAGATAGGTTAGTATAGATTCAGAGTCATGGGGCAATTGCCTATGGCATGTTTTGGTTTTCTTTACTTCAAATACTTGTTTGTTTCTGCATGATATGCTTTCCCAGCTATTTTCCTTTTCTCTTTTCCTTCCACTCTGTTTCACCCCACTACCTTGTGACTGCCAACAGAACAATGATTTACGTGGCAGGTACTCATGTGACTCAGCCAACGTTGTCTGTCTTATACGTTGCAGGCAAGGATGCCCTGAGGCATGGTACATTGAGGAAACCGAGCAAAGGCTACAGCAATGGATGAATGGGCACCGCACAACAATCAACAGACAGGAGTGTTCCCTCCCAGTTGGGGAACACTTCAGCGGTCCAGGACATTTGACCTCGAGCCTTCGGGTGACCATCCTACAAGGTGCACTTGGGGACAGGCAGCATCGAAAAATGGCTGAGCAGAGGCTGATAGCTAAGTTCCGTACCCATAGGGAGGGCCTCAACCAGGACCTTGGGTTCATGTCACACTTCAGGTGACCACTTTACACTCATACACACAGACACTCCTACACACACACACAAACACACACTCCGACAGACATACACACTCCCACACTCACACATGCACCTTCTCACAGACTTAGACTCTCTATACCCACATACGCACACATATACGCTCTCTCTCACACTCACACCCCCATCCCAGACAGACAGACTCATACACACACACGCACAAAAACCCACATGCACACATATACATATATGTTTAATGGGTGAATTTGTACTTGCAGAGTTACATTGTACTTTGCTCAAAAACTGCATGAATCCATGTTAACTCTGTTAACTCACTTTTTAGATTAGAATCAGTCTCAACATTATGGGACAGACAGGGAACACAGGGGGCTAACACCTTCAACATATTACCTGGCTGACACCAATTGTTACAGTTAACCTGAGAATGTAACTTTTTAAAAAAATTCTGCGATTTACATATGAAAGAAGTGAAACTATCATGGTATTCTAACAGATCAAAGACGCAACAAACAATCAATGTATTTTTCAATGTATAATTTCAGTTACATCACACTGTAAACTTTTGCTATAAATTCACAACCTCCACAACCACCTGATGAAGGAGCGTCGCTCCAAAAGCTAGTGCTTCCAATCAAACCTGTTGGACTATAACCTGGTGTTGTGTGATCTTTAACAGAACAATGTACAGTGTAGCAGAAAGAAACAGTGCTAGATTGAGCTGCATAATAACTGGAGATCAAAGGCAGAGGGAATCTGCATAGCTGAGATATTTGTTTGAAACTTAACAAAAATTGGCTAATTGTAAATTTTGGTGAATTTCACAAAGGGTTCCTTTTCATGTTCCTTGGCAGGTTTCTTCATGCTGTCTTCAGAAATCTACCTAATTACCAATGCATCGTGACCCATGGTATCCCTTTCCTAGTATTCTTCTACTTTTCTTTTGTATATTCACAGGATGAAAGCTTCACCAGCTCGGCTGGCATTTACTGCCCATCACTAATTGCCCAGAGGGCAGTAAAGGTCAACCACCTTGCTGTGGGTCTGGAGTCACATTAGGCCAGAATGGCAGCTTCCTTCCCTAGAGGGCATCAGTAAACCAGATGGGTTTTCCCCCAATAATTGGCAACGATTTCCTTGTCATCATTAGATTCTTAATTCCAGATTTTTTTTATTAAATTCAGATCTGCCGTGGTGGGATTTGAACCCAAGTCACCAGAACGTTGCCTGGGTCTCTAGATTAACAGTCTAGCAATAATATTACTAGGCTACCACCTCCCCAGGTAGAAGTACTGGCCACTCAAGGAGCCTCCCAGATTCCCAATTCCATACCATCTTTAAAGCCCAGTCATGCATCCAATCAGGTGTTGGCTGTTGCCCTGAACAGTTCATGCAATTGCCCCAGATATCTTGGATTGACGGTAACTAACTGGCTTTGCCAATGGGGATGTACTGGATAGCGTAGGGTTCACGTTGCCACTGTCCATAGAGCATGTGGCAAGATGTTGGTGAAAGATGGGGTCCAGAGAAGGAAGCGGAGAGCTGGACTCAACAGGTTACGAGTCTACATGTCAGATTTGTCACCATCCAGTTTTCATCTGGCTGGTGGGAGAATGGGAAACTGTGCAGCAAAGAGGGGAGTTGATCTAATAATGAGGATGTTAATGCACACTAACGATGCACATGGGTCTGTTGCCATTCACTAATGAGAATCTTATCTTGCCTTTCAACGCATGGTTTGAAAACTCCATGCTGGTGATTTCATATGATTCTCCAAACTTTCTTGCCAATGGCTAGTTCGTTCAGAGGATGGTTAGATTCTGTCCATTGTGCCTGACTGTGCCATGTTGTACATTATCCACTTCCTAATGGGGCTAGACCTCATTAACTTCTGAAGGTTTTATAAAAAACTATTGGAATAATTCACTATTAAACATATTTACAACATTATAATCATTCCAATCATTCAGAAATTAAACTTGAGTTTTTCACTTGTTTTCAGACTAGTGAGACCTTGGCATAATTTGACAGAAGTTTCCTTTATTTCGAGACCTATTGTCCTATCATTTACATTTATTTTCCTTTCCTGGCCATTCTTTCCAACCTTGTTCTGTTTCTCCCTTGATATTCAATCTCCTAAGCACACAAAAAAGTTTCAAATTATCATTGCCTTTACCTTGCTGCAGTTTTGCAAAGTCAATCACTTTCACCATTTCCTACCACAGTTTCAGTAGCACATCTAATTAAATAAAATGGAAGGGTTAGTGAATTTCAGAAAGATTTCTAGGTAACTGTACATCTTTTTTCCTTTCTCTTCCATTTTCACATTCTTTTTCTGTCTGAGTCTGCTTTTACCTTTACATCTATTGGACCCTCTTCCTTTTCATTTAACGTTTTGTCTCTTTTCGTAATTTTCCTACCTTTCCTTGTCTCACTGCCTATCTATGTGTGCCTCTCATTATTTTCCTGTTCCTCAGTATCTTTCGCTCCCTGTTGCTCTTTCTCTTTTCCTTCTTATTGCTTTCTATTTCTCCCACTTGTACTGTCCCTCCATCTCTTCTATTGTCGGTCTGTCTCTCACTTTCTCAGCCCTTTTCTCCGACTCTCTCCTCATCTTTTTTGAAGTTTGCAGGCATTTTCCTGCAGCTGAAACCCTCAGCAAAAGAAGTTAATTGTTAAAAAGAAATGTCAGTTTGTATGTTTCTTCAGCATTTCCATTAAAGGAAAAGAAACCTTGCTGACACTCTACTTGTCTCCATCTACCTCTCTCCTTCCCTCTGTCTCTTTCTGCTGTCTCTTCATAACTGTCTCTATCAATACCTCTCATGTTTGCTATATCTCTCCCTGTCTGTCTGTCTATTTCTTTCTGTTAATCTTGCTCTCGATTTCTTTCTCCATATCATTCTTTGTTCTCTCTCTGTTACTCTCTTCATTTCGATTCGTCTCTTGTTGTGTCTTTGATCAATTTATATCTCTATCTCTCTGCTTTTCTTTTTTATTTCTGAATTGTTTCAATAATTACCTGTTAGTTACTTAACTTTATCTTTCTTTAAGAACCTAAAAACTATCATTAAATTTCTTATTTGTGTTGTATCCTCCTGGTTCAGACTAATGACAATTCAACTTTTGAATATTCAGCTGAATTCTGGCTCCAATGCGTTTCTCAATTTTAAGAAGGAGGTGAATATTTCTTAGAAATAATTAGGCAATTATGTGGTCTGGTAAAACTCCTGAAAATGACTAGCCACAGCTCTGAGTCAGAAGATTCTGGGTTCAAGTTCAATTTCAAATGTTGCAACACAAAAAAAAACAAGGCTAACTATTGCAGTGATGTGGAGGTGCCAGTGTTGCACTGGGGTGGGTGGGGGTGGGGTGGAGGTGGCAGGGAGGTAAGAAAATTAAAAATCACATGACGCCAGGTTATCGTCAATGTTTATTTGAAAGTACAAGCTTTTGGAGCTTGTGTACTGTATTATATTTTTTTTATAATCCATGTGTCATTTTATAAATTCTGACTTTGGAAATGGAACCAGTCTGACCCAAGATTGAAATATATACAGACTTCAACCTTACACCCTTAATGCATTGTCTGAGCTGAGATGTTCACCTTTTTTTTACAAAACCTTAAGTTATCTAGGGAATGTGACTTGGGAAAAGTTCTGGGATTTACATATTAACGAATTGAAACCTGCAGCTCATTCTAAAAGATGAAAGACTTAACAGCAATCTAGGTTTGTTCAATATATTGCATCAGTTATGGCTCAATGATCTTTTGCTATAAATTCTGTGTCCAATGATCCTACTTCACTAGCTACTTGACGAAGGAGCAGCGCTCCGAAGGCTTGTACTGTACTTTCAAATAAACCTATTGGACTATAATATGGTGTCATGTGATTTTTGACTACTTCAGTGCCAGTACTGAGGGAGACCTATGCTGTTAGAGGTGCCTTTTATCAGTTAAGAGGTTAAACAAAGTCTTGTCTGGCAGATATTAAAATTCCCAAAGAGCAAGATGTCCTGCTCAATATTTTTCTTGAATCAATATCACTATCTGGTCATTATCACACAAGTGTTTATGAAAGTTTGAATGTTCAAATGGGCTTTTGCAATTGCTACACTCACTATGTTGCATAAGGATGGAAATGTCTGATAGGGTGAATAATGAAGAGTACCATAAGCAGCACCTACTATGATTGATATCAAATTGGCTTGGTGGAAGAACAGTTTAAGATACTGAAAGAATAAGGTGCAACATCCATGACCTCCTTTATCTCTGTAACAGTTTATTATGCCAATGTAACCTGTAAACTGTTGCTAAAATCAATAAACTATTTCTTGTTCTATTCAAGATTTCTTTTTAAACCAATAAGTTGATTCTCATCTACAATATTAGAACAAGCAAGCGAGACCTAAAGAGAATGGTGGTAGTTAACCTGCCTCATAGTAAGGTGCCGACTCAGTTTGACTGCACAATGGATCCAGGAACACTCAGTTAAGGAGCAGCTTGTTGTGGAACAACTGGTCAAAGGAACATTGCTTTGTAATCTTCTGCCAATCTCTCATTGTTTTGGGGAACTGGAGGCAAAAAAAAAGATTATATTGAAGTTATCTATGTTGACATACAAAGTATTTTCATGCTATCAAAAAGATAGAAAGCTATAAATATTTTCTGTTGCTATCAACACTAAGAGAATTCAGACAGCAAGATTTGCGAGGAAACATGAAGAGACAAATAGTTAGTGAGCAGTACACCTACTTGAGCTAACTAACAAACCTCTAGCTCATGTAACTCAGACTACATTGTATTTTGTTGAACAATTAGTAATGACAGATTTCAGTCTGATGTTAGATGCTGAGATGACTCAAAAGAGACAAGTTTAAACAGAGAATTTAATTGCAACATCTTCCCAAGGAAGGATCCTCAGTAACAGTGACCGAGATCAGGCCAAGCAAGAAGCAATCCTCAAATAATGGACTAAGGAACTGAAATTTAGGTTTTATCAATGTAACTATTGAATGAGAACAAACCAGAGTAAAAGGTTTACATAGATCAGCACAGAGTTAGCAGCAGATTGAGAATAGACATTTGTTGCCCCAGATTAATAATATAGTGCATACAACCCCATGGAATGGAGCACTGAGAATGGACGACCAATGTTCAATGATTCAGAATATGGAGAAGAAAAGAATTCCTGTTCCAACAGAGCAGCTGTTCTCTATCAAGGGAATCTATCAAATATAAAGCCCTCCAGATATTGCAAAGGAGCATTTGCCTGTCTCAACAGGAAAGATGCCCTCACTGAAAAAATCCAAGAGATTAAAGGTCATCCAGTTTAAAATGACTTTCAGACATCAGAGAGTGAATCAACACTCTTCAATGCAGAGGACTAACAGTTTTCCAGGTCTAAAGATGCATTTTGGAAAATTCTGATGCATGAAAAGTGCAAAATAATGCGTAACATTTTAATTCCTTTTTTTTTGAAAACAGGATAAGATCTCCATTGCTACAGGTAAACACATTTATGGATTAAGGATTAATATTATAAATAAATTGATAGATGAAGTAAATCAGAAGGTTTACAGGTATAGCACTGAGCCATGGAGCCATGGCTTCTTTTCCTGTTCTGTGCTGGTCTTGCTAATCTAAGCTGTGATCAAAACTTACAGGACTGGTGGTGGTAGACAGTGTCATAGAATCATACAGCATAGAAACAGATTGTTCAGTCCAAACAGTCCATGCCTCCCACAATCCCAAACTAAACTAGTCCCACTTGCCTGCGCTTGGTCCATATCCCTCCAAACATTTCTTACTCATGTACTTATCTGTTCTGGGGAAAATCAAAGTCTCGGAGTCAGAATCGGGATTCAACGACAGGGTTTATTGTACAAAGAAACTGAAACTCTGGGGAGAGAGGGAGAGAGATGTTTGTCAGCACAGCTGTCAGCTGCGAGCCTCCTCTCACTATCGGAGCACATGTCATGATACCTTATACATTTCGTGGTACAATAGTTCAAGTATCAAGTCTTTGTTTGTACAGCATGGTTTGTTTAGTGTCAGTTTCAGCAGCTACGCAGAAGTCCATTGCTGCAGTGATTGGTCATGATCTTTCTTCCTGAGAAGGAAGATTGTTTTCCATTACTGCAGATCTGAAGTATTAACACTTGTATACAAGAAGTCTCAGGGTGTTAACATTTCTATTGAAGGTGGTGGCTGGACTCAGACACTTTGGCGGGAGGTAGACATTACTGATGTGTATTCTCTTCCCCACCTGCCTTAAACTAATCATCTATGCTCTGTGTCTATTGTGCTGGTATCCTGTTAGCCTCAGGCAGTATCTGTATATGCTTTGCTGTATTTTTCCATGTTATGGCTCAGCGGCCATCTTGTGTGCTAAGTGACCAACTTATGGCACAGTGGCCATCTTGTGTCTGTGTGCCCCGTGTCAGCACGCCCTATGTCAAACCAGTCCATGTGGACCACAATCCCAAACTAAACTAGTCCCACCTGCCTGCACTTGGTCCATACCCCTCCAAACATTTCTTACTCATGCACTTATCCAAATGTCTTTTAAACGTTGTAACTGTATCCGCATCCACCACTTCCTCTGGAAGGTCATTCCACACATGTGCATGTGTTTAAAAAAATTGTGTCTCATGTCTTTTTATATCTTTCTCCTCTCACCCCTCATCTTAAAATCTCCTACCCTAGGGAAAAGATGCCTGCCATTCACCTTGACTATACCCCTCATGATTTTTAAACCTCTATAAAGTCACCTCACAACCTCCTACTCTCCAATGAAAGAAGTCACAGCCTATCCAGCCTCTCCCTATAACTCAAACACTCCATTCCCAGCAAATCCTGATTAATCTCTTCTGAACACTCCCCAGCTTAATAATATCCTATAGTGTAAGGTGAAGAAATTAAACCGGGGTCTGCGTTAATTTGTAATGGTGACTACTGCAAAATATGCATGAATGTCAAAAGAGAGGTTCAGCTCTACTGTGATGACACTTCTCTCCACATGATCAAATATTTAGCCAACGATCTATGGTACACTTGCAAGTAAAGAAATATCACATAGCTGGTGAGTATCTAAGATCAATGAGTGACCCTACAGCATAATAAGAGTCAGTTCCCCTTGGAAAGGAAGAAAAAAATATAAATTGTAACGATTGATGTTAGCAGGGTTACATGAAATGGCAGGGTCTGAAGTATTTTGTAAATAAGCCATATCAAACACTCCTCTCCATTGTAGAATGACCTTGAGGTGAGATTTACTTGTTATCAGTAGTTGATTGTAACTGCAACCCTTGTTTCCCTGTCTAAAGATAAGCGATTCTGTATTTCTGTTTGCAATGTAATCTGCCTCGGCAGCCAACATAAAGTTTATATCAGACCCTCGCCAATTTCTGTGTCACACTTGGGGCCACAGAATTACCACAGAATTGCTAGTGCATAGAAAGACACCATATGATTTGAGCAAATTATTTGTTCTGGGGTGGATTTACACACGAACACCCTCATGCCCATTGAAGTTATTTTCATAAATTCAGTAAATTTGGGCTGGGAGTCAATATGCTTGAACTTAATGATAGTGAGTGCCTACAGCGTATAATCCAAAACTGTGTCTTCATTCTTAACCATATGAATTATAGCACAGTATTAAATCTACCTGCTCTCCATGATCACTACATATGAGTTCTTTGGGCATTCCATTTCCTTAAAGTCGATATAAGAAAATAATTCCTGTTGTTAATACAGAATATTTCAGGTTTCCAGTATTTTGATTCCGTTTCTTATATCCCTTCAGGATTTTAAAATATCTCAGTAAATCATTCCATAATCTCCTCTGTGTGAATGAAAGCAGTTCCAATTTTTCACATCTTCATTCTTATATTTCCACATGCTAAGCAGCATTCAAGTCAATCAGTATTGTTCCCTAACTATCGACTCAATATTCTTTCATGTGGGGCCCAAAACTGTACACGATTCTCCAGCCATGATCTTAGTCAGGTTTTATATTGTTTTCCATTATATTTCAACACTTTAAAACAAGAAATCCAATATAACATTAACCGTTTTTCTAAATGTTCTTATCCATTTGAGGTGTTGCTTTGAATTGGTTAAACTATGTGAGTCAGATCAATAGCACCTCAGTACATCCATTTGCTGTGAAATTAAAGCATTTTACCAATAACATCTTGATTCACCAGATATATTCTCGATCCTCCATCAAAGTAACTAGAGGGGAGAGTAAGCGTACAAACATTTAGTACAAATGATAGGTATAAACATTTAGTACAAATCACAATACACAAAGAATGTCAAATATTGGGCAAAATGCCTGGAAAATCCCTAAATATTAGACACTTATTGTCCTTCCCTTAAAAAATCTCATTAAGAGGCCCATTTTCAGCTGGCCCTTTCACTCACCTCCCCAGCTCACCTTTTCTCTCCATGGACTATTCTAAAGAATGTTACTAGGTTAAATAGTCTGTATAAATTTCAGTCATACTGATTAGAATTGTAACAATGTTACATCTATTCAGTGTTTTATTGAACTCTAATTATGTATGTTTAACCATTTCAGCTACTTAATTTTTATTCAGGTTTTGAGCCATGAACTATTCGTTCAAAACATCCTTGGTTTCTCAGTTAGTAAATGTAATATCCAGGATCACACACACATATTTACCTACAAAACTAATTTAATTCCCAGTCTGGCTGGCTTATCTAGCCATTGGGAATTTATGGAAAAACAACTGACTTTAGTATTTCTAAACTGGACCGGGGAATAATTAATCAGAATTTCCAGTTCTGATGGCATTTTGGAAGATGTATGGTGTCTATTCAAATGATTGGCTATGTTCTGATTGCCCACCAATTCTCACTGGTTAAACATCACTCATTTACACATGGGCAACCATATCACAAAAGGATAAACAGCCCTTTTGTTTGGAAACATCTGATTGTGGATTTTGAATTTTCTAACACTTAATTTTATTAGGGGAGCAAGAAAACATAGCAATCAGCTCTGCCACAAACAGTATCTTTCAGTATGTTCAGTAGCTGCCTACTGCATTTCCCAATGTCACATAATCTTATGTAATCACAGAACGGATTTCCTCAATGGAGCAAAATCAGTAACACGGTCTTTATGAATGGAGTTACATTTTGCTAATCAACTCACAAAGGAAATCTATCTTCACATATTTACCCTTCTCCTTAAGGAAGTGACTTTCCTTAGGCTTAGCTCCACAAGTGTTGATATTTTATACAATTGATTCATATGTGAGTGTAGGCAAAGAGTGTGGAGGGGGGGGGACTGCACACATCACAGTATTAAACGTTCAAAATCTGATTTTAAAAAGAACATTTATTTTACTTACATCTGTGCGGAACGAAGCTGAGTCATCAGTTTTTGAGGTTTTCAATGATCTTTCAGCATGGGAGTAACTTAGTGCTTCCATTCCTACCTCTCAATCAGGAGGTGTCATGTTCAAACCCTCTTTCAGGAAGTCCTAGTGAGAAGATACCCTAAATTCTGCACTAACTGCACAGTTTAACAGAGTGCCACTTGTATTCACAGGGTGGACGTGACAATTACCCTGCTATTGAATGGCTGTAGGAACACATAAAAACCTACTTTTCTATCAGATTATTTGCCCTACTGCCTGGCATAGAGATGTTTTAGGCCGTGGAAAGAGAGTTCACCTGCAGCCTTTCAGACTGTTAATAAGCCTGCGAATATTCACACTATTGTCAAGGGGTCAAGAGTGAACATATGAAAACAACTATAATGGTTACCATCTGCAAGGAAAACATGAGATTTGGAGCTGTAATCCTATCCTGCTTTCCATTCCCTGGTTTTTCATTTGGAAAAGACCATCTTGTAACCATTCAATTAATCACAGAAAAGAAGTTTAACTTACCCCGTGTTTGATCATTTACATATTACAGAAATTGGTCTGTTAGAATTTATGTTGCACATAAACCTTCGCCAACTAGAACAATTTATAGTTTTACAATGCCTTTAATATAATAAAACAGCTCAAAGCACTTCAAAGGAGCATTCCAAAACAATTATGACATTAATCTCATAAGGAGATACTTTAAGTGGCAACTTATAAACTTTTACTGTATTCATTTGAGTACGTGTGACAATAAAGCTAATTCAATTCAATTTAATTTTGAGTCAGGTGATTAAAGCTTCATCAAAGGGATCCGTTTTAAACAGAATCTTAAAGGAGGAAAACAAGATGGAAAGGTTATTGTATCTCCCCTTTAAGCTACTCACTATTCTGATTGGAAATATCCATCACTGTCGCTGGGTTAAGATACTGGAATTCCCTATTTAACGGCATTGTGAGTCTATCTACTGCACAGGGACTGCAGTGGTTCAAGAAGGCAGCTCACCAACACCATTTGAAGGACAACTAAGGACAGGCAATAAATGCTGACCAACTAGTGACACTCATGTCCCAGGAGTGAATAAATAAAATCTGCATATTCTTGTATTCCTTTCACCTCAAGTCATTGTCTAGCCTCCAACAAACCCATTAAACACTATTCACTTCAACCATTCCTTTGTCCAGCACGTTCCATATTCTTGCACTATCTGGTAAGTAGAATTGCATTTTGGATTTAATGGTAACTATATTATGGGTTTGGCATGTTACTTTGGACTCCACAGTGCAAACTTTTTTTCCGTGTCTTCTCCCTTCTTTATTTTAATGACCACTATCTGGATACCTCTTAACCTTCTCTTTTCTGAAAGAAAGAGTACCAGTCTGTTCAGTCTTCTTTTGATAAGCAGAGAAATTAATTTCCACTTCTAATTATATATGAGACCATGTGTCTGGTAATTTATACCAGACCACATTTTTGTGAGAGTGGGTATAACAATCGATTCACTTTAGTCATGCATCTTGCTTTTGTTAATGATATTTTACAATAAATATGAAGAAAACATTTGTCTTGGTTTTAATTTTCAATGCCATAGAGTGTGAAACACCAAGTAAGATCAACAGTTACTGATAGTTGTCAAAAGTATTTGTATGATGTAAAATACAATGTTAAAATCATTGCATCACAGACCATACCGGGAGGATATTTAGTCCACTGTGTCCATGCCAGCACCTTGATTATGCTATCCAATTAATCTTGCATGCCCATTTTTTCACAACTACCCTGCACATTTTCCCTTCCCTAATTTATTTCCAATTTCCTCTTGACGTTAAGACTTAATATGCTTCAAACATTCTTTCAAGAAGTGCATTCCAGATGATTATGGCCTGCTGCCTAGCAAAAGTTCTCTTCTTACAAATTAATTATTTTACTTACACAGTAAGCATCCTTGCAATTATTTTCAACTAACATAATTTCATTAATTGGAAGCAGTTGAGAAGTTCACTTGGAATTGGACGTTCACTTGAGAATGTAACGTTTTTTTTAAAAAAATGAAAGAAGTGAAACTAACATGGTCATTCTAACAGATGAGAGACTTAACAAACAATCAAGGTATTTTTCAATGTATAATTTCAGTTACATCACACTGTAAACTTTTGCTATAAATTCTGCATCTTACAATCGTGTACTCCACAACCACCTGATGAAGGAGCAGTGCTCCGAAAGCTAGTGCGTCCAATTAAACCTGTTGGACTGTAACTTGGTGTTGTGTGATTTTTAACTTTATGCACCCCAGTCCAACACCGGCATCTCCAAATCATAATTTCATTATGATCACTTAGGTTTAGACTGAGAGACAATATAGAAAACTTGATATCACCAGACCACACCCCCCAATCAAGAACAGGCAGATGAATGTCAGGAGCTGCCAATTCAATAATGTCCTTCTTGACCATGAGCACCAGAAATGTATCCCAAACTCCCTGTTCTCCTCCATCTTTCCAAAAAGCCTTAACCTATTTGCTGATCATGGATTCTCTCTGTCTCTCTTTTCTCCTCAGCATGATTGCAGATACCCACCCTCCAGTGTCCAATATCCACAATTGTAGCAACCACACTTGTCTCCCTAGCCAAACATTGATCTCCAGTCTTCCCCCTCTCCTGGTTGCTTCTCTCTCTTTCCAAATATTGATCTTCAACTCCACCACTCTTAGTTGTTGAAGCGTATTCCCAAGGACCCATGGCTGCTGTTGGTTTTCGCGTCTCGCATTTGGTCACGACGTTGATCATGCCAGCAATTATATGAGAAAGAGAAACGATATTGAGATCCCACTGTCAAATTGGGCTGGACCTCCTTGTTTCAGCTATTTCTGCACTGTCTTGCACCCACATTCCTCGCATGATCAATAACATTGAGTTCAGCAATTTTAAGCCATAATATTTGCCCCATTTTGTAAATTTCTCTTTGTTTTTGTTTTCTTTATTGCCATTGAGTTTTTTAGCATGAACAGAGGAAATTGAGTTCATCGTATCCAGCTTGGTCATCAATCATTTATCAATTCTCATCCCATTTTCAAGCACTTGGCCCATAACCTTGTAAACCTTGGCCCATATTCCAGGTAATGTGTTGCTTATGCCCAAAACATCGATTCTCCTGCTCCTTGGATGCTGCCTAACCTGCTGCGCTTTTCCAGCAACACATTTTTCAGCTCTGATCTCCAGCATCTGCAGCCCTCACTTTCTCCATATTCCAGGTATTCATCTAAATAGTTACTCAATGTTTTGAGGGTTTTCGCTTCTATCATTCTTTTAGGCAGGGAATTCTAGATATCTACAAAACTCGGGGTGAGAATACATTCCCAAAATTCCCTTGAAACCCTGTGCTCCTTAGCTCAGTACTATGCACCCTATGTAATCACTCCTCTTTGAAAGGGAAAGGCTTTCCGAATCAAACTTGCCTGTGCCCCTTGGAAATTTATACACCATATCAATTACCTTTAGCACTTTATATATCTCAATCAGATTCCTCCTCATTCTTCTGATCGCCAGTGATTACAAGCCCAAGCTATTCAACCATTCATCATACTACAGCCCTTTCATCCCTGATTGTTGAGCTGAAAGGTTGGGTCAAATTTTCCCAGCCTTGCAGAAATGGCCTTGGTGGGTATAGAGGAATGTAGAAGGTTTGCACATTGGTCTAGCTCTGTGGCATGTTCCTGGTTTTGTATGTTTTGACTGGGAACAGGAACCCAGTGACAACAGCTACAAGCAGGGTTGGTAGCCAATTAGAATAGTCAGCAGGGTGATCAGTTCATGTAATGGATTGAAAATTTCCTAGCAACTGAAGAACCAACAGCAACCAATGTTTTCCCCCTTCCCTCCCCTCTCCCCTCACCCACCACCACCCCCCCCCCCCCCCCCCCCCGCCCCCCACCACAGCTGTGTCAGGACACTGCAGGTGTAGTGGTAGTTGCTTCATAATGGTAAGATCTAGAATCAACACATAGAAGGGATATTATTCATTTGTTAGCGGTAAATCACCTATGCTCAGGCATCCACTGAGCGAAGATATGCTATTGCAGTCCTTCATGATGTCTCAGTTAACGTCATACCTGCTGCAATGGCAGCTACCCTAACCCTCACCCCAACCCAGCCTTCCTACTCTCAGGGTTTCTTGGTGGCACTGACGTTCCTCCTGGTTGCTGACCTCTTCAGCACCACCCCCTCTGAAGAGCAGAATGATATACAAACATATATTTGAATTAGGAGAAGGGCCCATTCAGTCCTTCGAGCCTGCTCTGCCATTCAATAATCTGATTGCAATCTCAAATCCATATTCATGCCTCCTGCTGTTGACTCCATACCCCCTTGCTTAACAAGACTCTCTTTACCCTATCCTTAAAAACATTCAGGACTCTGTTTTTGCCACATTTGCAGGGAGACATAGTTCCCAAAGACTTAGATAAAAGCAAAATACTATGAATACTAGAAAGCTGAAACAAACACAGAAAATGCACAAGAATCTCTGTAGGCCTGGCAGCAGCTGTGGAGAGTGTTAATGCTTCAGAATGATTCTTCATCAGAACTGAACTTCTGAACGTCATTTCTGAGAAAGAGCTCAGAACCACAGACGTTACCACGCCTGCTGACCAGAATTTTCTGCAAAAGACTCATGACCATCTGAGAGAAAAAATATTACCTGAAATCTGTTTTAAATAAGCGATCCCTCATTTTGAAACAGTAAGCTTTAGTTCCAGGTTACCTTGTAAAAGGAAATGTCCTTTCCACACATACCCTGTCAAGACCGCTGTAAATTTTATACTTCAATTAAGCCATCTCTCATTCCTCTAAATTCCAGAAAATTCAAATCTGTCCAACTTTTCCTGACAAGACAACCCACAAATTCCATGTACTTGTCTAGTAAACTTACCTCCATCACAATTGCATCCTTCTTTAAATAAGGTGTATAATATTTTGCACAGTACCCAGATGTATATAAATAGGAAGGGATATGGGCCAAATGCTGGCATATGGGATATTTGGACTGAACGGTCTGTTTCTATGCTGTATGATCTATATGATCTCACCGGCATCCTGTACAACTGAAGCATATTTTGTATTCAATTTGATTCAGGATTAGTTATAATATTCTATGAGCTTTCCAAATGGCTTGCTGTCACTGCAAACTAATCCTTTGCAATTCATGTGAAAGGACATGAGATGCCTCTGCTAAACTCTTATAAAAAAAATCAGAGAAACTGGGGGCACAGTGATCGTAATAGCTATGGAGACATGAAGTAGAGCATCCATAGCAAAGAAGAGTGGAGACTCCTAGGTTTTATTTCTCACAAGCTATCCTAGAAATGAGAGACGGAGGAAACCCCTTAAGATGTGCAGGACAGTAGTTAATATAAGGGGCAATCCTTACGTACGAGATAATCTTGCTGAGATATTTGGATCATCGATAGTCACAGGTGAGGTGCCAGAAGACTGGAGGTTGGCAAATGTGGTGCCACTGTTTAAGAGAGGCGATAAAGACAAGCCAGGGAACTATAGACCGGTGAGCCTGACCTCGGTGGTGGGCAAGTTGTTGGAGGGAATCCTGAGAGACAGGATGTATATGTATTTGGAAAGGCAAGGACTGATTTGGGATAGTCAACATGGCTTTGTGCGTGGGAAATCATGTCTCACAAACTTGATTGAGTTTTTTGAAGAAGTAACAAAGAAGATTGATGAGGGCAGAGCAGTAGATGTGATCTATATGGACTTCAGTAAGGCGTTCGACAAGGTTCCCCATGGGACACTG
>NC_057740.1:11019246-11054613 GCF_004010195.1 Chiloscyllium plagiosum
TCGGTATGCTTCCCTTTATTGGTCAGAGTATTGAGTACAGGAGTTGGGAGGTCATGTTATGGCTGCACAGGACATTGGTTAGGCCACTTTTGGAATATTGTGTGCAATTCTGGTCTCCTTCCTATCGAAAAGATGTTGTGAAACTTGAAAGGGTTCAGAAAAGATTTACAAGAATGTTGCCAGGGTTGGAGGATCTGAGCTACAGGGAGAGGCTGAACAGGCTGGGGATGTTTTCCCTGGAGTGTCAGAGGCTGAGGGGTGACCTTATAGAGGTTTACAAAATTATGAGGGGCATAGGTAGGATAAATAGACAAAGTCTTTTCCCTGGGGTCAGGGAGTCCAGAACTAGAGGGCATAGGTTTAGGATGAGCGGGGAAAAATATAAAAGAGACCTAAGGGGCAACCTTTTCACGCAGAGGGTGGTTCGTGTATGGAATGAACTGCCAGAGGATGTGGTGGAGGCTGGTACAATTGCAACATTTAAGAGGCATTTGGATGGGTAAATTAGTAGGAGGGGTTTGGAGGGATGTGGGCCGGGTGCTGGCAGATGGGACTAGATGGTCGGCATGGACGGGTTGGACCAAAGGGTCTGTTTCCATGCTGTACATCTCTATAACTCTATAATCGGCCTTGAAGCAAAAGGCCAGTAGCCTAACACCCAAAGGGAAAAAAACATTAATGTTTGGAAATTGGTGCACTGGTCCTACCAGAGCAGCACATTGATATATAAAGAATCTGTTGGACCAAATTGTGTCGCTTGCAGGTATTACTGAACCCAGCCATCATTCCAACGTGGACTGTTGTCGACACTCCCAGATCTGAGACTGTTGGCGGAATTGTAATAGAATGGTTGGGAATACCCAGCCCATGGATTCTATTCCTCTGTCTGATAAGTGTTGTGTACATACACAAAACTTACAATATTTTAAATATTTTCAGGGATCTTGTGGCACAGTGGCAGTGTCCCTGGCTCTGAGGCAGGAAGCCAGGGTTCCAACCCCACATGTTCTGGAGGTGCGTGCAATAACATCTCTGAGGAGGGAAAAGAGAAGCTGGTTTAAAATTTGCAGCATCCTCTGCTGATGGTTCAGGAATCCGCAGTGAGCACTTTGACCAACCTATTTAGTAATGTAATGCCTGACAACAGGAGGTCAGTGCTGAGTGTGTGGTTGGTGTTGGAGACTGCAGTGTGTTTGGGAGATGAATGAGACACGTGGGCTGTGTTCACGTGATGCAGTGGCAGATTGCTGAGTATTCTCCTCCCAGTCTGTCTGTCTCTATCATCAATAAAGCTGCTCTCTGGGACAAGGAAAAACCCTCACTTTTATACAGTACACATTCCATCCTCCCAGTTTGCCTCTCTCTTGACTTTACCAAAGCAGAAGGACTAAAGAAGAGGAGACAACCTGCTCAAGAACAAAACCAGGAAAAGAAGCTTTTGACAGGAATGGGTAAGTCCCTTAGTGTCTGTCATATTCATGATTGGAATTGATTTGTAATTCCTAAACCTGCTTCATCCTCTCTGCCTGGTTTGTGTTTTTAATCGATGGGACTTGTTGCCTTTTGAGTAGCCTTTCCCTCCTCGCCCCACAATTTAAAAGTGAAACCAAAGATGAACCCAAGTGTATCTCAGTTTGTTACAAAGGGAAGACGCAGGGCGCAACCGAACTGTTGTGGGCTTGTATCGGATGTACAGCCGCCGCGGCCAATCAGCGGCCAGCTTGCGAATTGCTACTGTTCGGGCCGGCCAATGGGTGTTTGCCTGCTGCGGTGGGCGGGGCTTCCGTTGAGCATCAAGCTGGGTTGCAGTGTGGGCAGTGTGGTGTGTGTTTTCTGGTTTCTTGTTATTGTATACAATGCATCCTGTAATCCTTCTTAGGGGAAAAAGAAACAGATTTGGTTTGAAACTCAGCTCCTTGGTTAACTTCCCTTTTTTTTTGTCGAAGGACTATGGATTTCTCCTTTTTCAAATCTGTAGCTTTATTTTTAAGCCTTTCAAAATTCAAATAATCCAGAACACAGCTGCAAGGTTAACTAATTCTAGAGAAATCGTTTGGAATACATTTGCACAGGAAGTTCTCCTCCCCCCATCTGTCTAAATTTATTCCAGTAATCAGTTTTTTAAAAAAACAAATCAACTGCCTTAAAAAGCTGAAATGGCCCCTTTTTTCAAAAATCATTATTTTAGTGCTATTTAAAATTCTCATTAACACTTAAACTATTTATGTCCTGCTGGTCAGCTATCTTTTGCACTATGGATCAGAAATGATGTGCAATTCTATGGACTGTTTCACAACCTAAAGCATTTTATAGCCAATGTGTTACTTTTTGAAGTGTAATCTCTTGCAATAAGGGAAGCATAGTAGTCAGCTATTGCACAGTAGGTTAATGTGGCAACAAACATATAATCTGCTCTAAAAAGAGAAAGTGCTGGAGAAACTCAGCAGATTGTTGTATATAGGAGCAGGAGTAGGTCAGGAAGCAAAACAAAATCTCAAAAGACAACAATTCCTATCCATTAAAAACACAAACCAGGCAGAGAGAATGAAGTATGATTAAGAATTACAAATACTTCTAATCATCATTAATATGACACTAGGTCTGGCAATATCTATGGAGACAGAAATCGAGTCAGCATTAGGGTCTTAATATCAGATTCAAAACATTAACTCTGGTCCTCTATCCACTGAAAGTGTAGATTGAAAAGTAACAGGCAGAAGGATTAAAAGAGAGTTGTGATGAAATCTTTTCAGAGGATTGGTGGGTTTGGAATTCTCTGCTGAAAAGGGTGGAAAACTCGACAAATGTAAAAGCTTCTTATATTAGACAAGAACACTAAAATACCAGTGGACTGGAGACCTTTCCAGCAGCCTCCTTTTGGTAGTGTAAATTACTTCTATTTCAAAATGGGTGGACTTATATATGAGTGCAGCTTCAGTTCCCTCTATGTCCAAGGGCTGACCTCATACACAAAGGTTAAGTCATTTCAAAGATCAGAAGGAGCTTTAAGAAACTTGAAACTGTAAACCAGTTCTAGCCACTGCCTTGAGGAAGTGAAGAAGAGTGAGTCTTGCCTCTGAATCAGACATCACACCCCAGGATCTGAATGCGTAACCCAGGCAAAGTAGGGAAGTAATAAAGGAACGTTACATTGTCATAGACAACAATATATAGGTCAGACATTAAATAGTAATATCTACTTGATAGGATAGACTCATGGTGGTAAGAATGATAATCCAGAAGAATAGGATCTGGTGGGCCACTGGTCGCCTTCATCCGAACCTATTATTATAGTATAATATTAACCTGTTTAATAAACAAAAATGATAATCAGGTTTTTTTTAAAAAAAATTTCCACAAGTTTACAAGAGAAAACTAAAAAAAAACCCAAGTATAAACATTAATATACAGTTAAATCTTAAATAAATGATAACCAAAATCTATCAAACAAGAAAACCGAGATACCAAGAGGAAAAAAAAAGACAAAACTCAACTAACTACTCATCTAACTTACAACTAACCAGAGTGTATCATTAAAATTCTGACATTATTCAAGAAAAAAAATCCAACGGATAACACAAATTGAGCAATGGTATACATACTTGGAATGTATTAACATTAGATCACAACAAAACCTGTATTTACCCAAAACATCCCAAGCATAGAGCATATAAAATTCAAAAAATAAAAGCTCTTTAGTACATTCAGATCAATATATTAAAAAACAAATTTCTAAATAGTAAAAAAAGGTATAAAATGTATTTAAATGGAGATCTTCCCCCTTATTCCCAGGGGGCATCACTTCCTTTCCAAAAAAAACCATCATAACCTCACCCAACCAGTGCTCCACCCTTGACCCAGGCACCCCACGATAGGATAAAGAAAATTCAAGTATACTACTGAACTAGAACTAACAGTGAGTACCCTATCCATCACCCCCACCCCTCCCCACCCACACCAACACCTGGATATATTTGGTAATGTTAATACCATATATGAACATATATGACTATAAAATTACAGTCTCAGCAAATAATAATTAAATATATTAACACAAAATAACAGGGGAAAACAAAAGGGAAAAGGGGTGTGAAAGGAAATCGCTAAGTAAAGAATGAATAAATAAGTCCTTCTTCCCACTCCCCCGGAGATAATATTAAACAGTAAGATAATGAAAGGAAAAAAAGGGTGGGTTGGACCGGGGTGAGGGTAGGGCAAAACAACATCAATTAACTCTTATAGTTTGTCTAAGAGAGTCCAAAAGTTTCTTGGCCTTCTCCGGTGATCCGAAGTTATACACGGACCCTTCATGGCTAAGGCGTAGTATAGCTGGATAGCGCAAGGAGTATTGAATGTTTAAATCCCTTAAACACTTCTTTGCTTCATCAAATGCCTTCCTCTTTCGAACCAAAGCTGGGGAAAAGTCCTGAAGTAACATAATCTTGAATCCTTTATGAGTCATAGCTTGTGGATCTTTCCCAAGATTTCTGGAGGCTTTCAAGAGCATCTGCCTCATCTCATAGCTCTGCAGCCAGAACAGGACTGGGCGGGGGCGCTGGTTCGAGCCGGGCCCGCGTATTGCCACCCGGTAGGCCCATTCTACCCTTACCTGGCCTGATCCAGCCTCCAGATTGAATAACTGCGGAAGCCACTGTTCAAGGAACCTTGTAAGCTGGCCTTCTTCTTCCCGTTCGGGAAGGCCCAGCAGACGAATATTTTTTCGACGACCTCTCGAGGTCATCAGTGTGGTTCTCCAAGGTCCAGACTTGCTGCTCGAGAGTCCAGACCCAATCAACAGCCGATTCTGCAATGGCCTCGGAGGCCGTGGCCTTTAGCTCCACCCCTCCGACTCGGCATTCAATTTCTTCGATGTCTCGGCCGTGCTTTTCTAGCGCGGCCGAGAGTGAATTCCACTGACTTCGGGACTCTTCAATGAAAGCATCGATCTTCGCGTCGAGTTTAGAGATTATTTCCGTGAGGCTCTCCACCGTAGATAAGTCCCCCGGGGCAGTTGTGGACCCCTCTGCTGCAGCTGGGGAGGATGGGGGAGGGGCTCCTGCCTGCTGAGAACTGCGGGCTCCTTTCCCCCTAGTCATTTTTACAGGAGACTGAACTGTATAAATTTAGTACTAAGCCACTAATTACATTAAATAAAAACCATTTTTAGTTGATTTGGTGAGTGTGGTGAGGGAGGATGGCCCACTTTGCCTAGGTCTTGGGAGGAGCACTATAGACTCAGACTTGCTGAGTCGCCGCCATCTTGGATCTCCTGATAATCAGGTTTTAACATACATTTGAGATTTATAGTCATGTTTTAAAATTTGGCTAGATTAAAAATCTCTTCATAGTGGTATGGTGGCTCAATAGTTAGCACTGCTGCCTCACAGCATCCGTGACCCGGGTTCGATTCCAATCTTGGGCAACTGTCTGTCTGGAGTTTGCAAATTCTCCCTGTATCTGTATGGGTTTCGTCCAGGTACTCCGGTTTCCCCCTACAGTCCAAAGACGTGCAGGTTAGGTGGACTGGCTATGCTAAATTATCTGTGGTGTCCATGGATGTGTAGGTTAGGTGGATTAGCAATGGGAAATGCAGGGTTACAGAGATAGGATAGGGGCTGGATTGGATCCTCCTTCAGAAGGTTGGTGTTGACTCGATGGGTCAAATGGCCTGTTTCTACACTGTAGTGATTTGATGAAAATCTCTTCAAAAAAACAAAGATATCAACATCAATATGCTCATTAAATTTCATGTCTGTAGCATCGAGTAACTCTTTAGTCATGTAAGTAAGTTTCCTGTATGTTTTCTTGGCCATCTTTGTCAACCTGACCTCTACCATTAGTGCTCTGTAGACATGCACTCCAAGGTCATTTTCTTTTCTACACTTCAGTGTATCCTGTTACTTATTGGATAATCTCTTGCTTTGCTTTACCATCCCAAATATATGACTGTAAATCATGGCAGAGGTGTCAACGTGGCAAATAAAGTGACTCAATTTTTCCTGCTCCAAAGATAATATTTTACATGCACATTGACCGTCCATCTCAGTTTCATCTAGAATCTTCTGTATTCTCAAGGACGGTTAGCCTCTGCTTTTCATCTCAGTTTAAAGTTTTACTTGCTGGCAGCTGATTACTAGATGTAAAGGATCAAGCAGATGAAAAAGATGGTGTGTCGCAAAGACTTATGGGAATTGAAGAAACTCCTACCTTTTAGTGAGATGCTAATGACATTTCAAAATAGTGACTTGCTGGTGATTTGCTTAATACTTGTCATATAAGTCAATATATTTAGAGGCTTCAGAGGTGGACTTGTATTCTAATAACTGCGCTACCAGCTTATACAAGCCCTTTCTCAAAATATCTTCCCAGACAATGATCTTAAGCGTGTCTGAATTTCCCATAACCTGGCCCAGCAGCGCCCTCTCTCCTCCACTTGGCTGACTCAGTGGTTAAGGAGATTGGAGCTTGAAATTCTTGGAATATAGAAGAATGAGAAGAGACTTTATTAAACCATACAAGATTCTTAGCGGACTTGACAGAGTACGTGCAGAAAGCACGTTGTTTCTCCTTGTGGGAGAGATTCGGACCAGAGGGCATAGTCTTAGAACAAAGAGTCACACATTTAAGACAAATGAGAAAATAGTTTATTTTCTGAGAGTTGTGAATCTGTGGAATTATTTTTAACCATCAAGGGCTTTGGAAGCTGGGTCATTAAGTATACTCAAGACAGAGATTGATTCTCTTGCTGATTAAAAATCAGCGGTAATAGTGAAAAAGATGCAAATGGAGTTAAGAATTATCTGATCAGCCAGGATTTAATTGAATAGAGGAGTAGCCTCAATGGGCTGGATGGCCTACTTTTGCTTCTTTGTCTTAAAGCATGACCTTTCAGGATGATATTGTTGATACAGTGCCTTTTGTGCTGACCTGTGGCTGCCAGGAGTATATTTTTGATTATCCCAAACTCAATTCTTCAAGGACACATTGAGACAATGGCAAAATTGACTGTAACCCTTGGACTCTCAGCTGAAGGTGAAGTGTATTCCATCACTCCCTCTTTGGGTTATTTGTTTTAAGAAAAGACATTAGATGCAAGCATTGAGTTAATTAGGAATAACTGAATGTGAGGATTGAAATTATTAACAATTTCTACATTCTTCTACACCACAATTGATACTAGTTCAATTGTTAATTTGATTGTTAAATCGGAGATTGGAGTTTAGGTAGCCAAAGTTAATTAAGAGTAAGGGGAAAAAAGGCCTATATGGAAATGGATTGTACATCAGTTCATAATCTCATTGCGTGGCAGAACAGACTTAAATTATGTTCTTCTGTTCCTATTCCTTGAAGGGAACATTAGTTTTGTAGTAACTGTCAGCACTTGAGTTGCATATCCCTTCTCCACATTGAAAACCTTTGATCAGCTACACCATTCATTGGATCGCTTTGTGGAATTTGATGATTAAGATGTGCCACTAATCTCTACAAACATTGACACTTCCACTTCATCTGCTGTTAAACGTACAAAATATCCTGGACTGTGGTGAAAGTCGAGAGAAAGGAACTAGTAGCAGACTGTGAATGACTTGCATTTGCACATTTCAAAGGGAACGAAAGCAGTTGGATTTCAAAAGGAGCACTTCACAACCACCGAGATTACCAAAGCACTTCTCAAGTGTATTTACTATTGCAGTTTAGAAGCCTGGCAGCTAACCTGCCCACAGCAAAATGCCATGGCAACATTGCGGTAATGATTTAGTGATGTTGTTTAAGGGTTAAGTATTGCCTAGTATAATGGGACAACTCTCCTGCTGTTCTTTGAAAGTATTAGCTTTCGAAGTGCTGCTCCTTCATCAAGTGGAGCTTCGAAAGCTAGTGTTTCCAAATAAACCTGTTGGACTAGAACCTGGTGTTATGATTTTTAACTTTGTCCACCCTAGTCCAACACCTGGCTCCTCCAAATCATGTTCTTTTGAAAAGGTAACACAGCAACTTTTACATCCAATTGAGAGATGAGATAAGACTTTGCTTTAAAGTCTCTTTGGAAAGATGGGACTTCTAACAGCCCAGCATTCTGTCAGTACTGTACTAAAGTGGCATCTGAATTTAATCCTCAAGTCTTTGGATTGGAGCTTGATCCTACAGCCTTCATGGCTGGTAGTAGTGGAAGAGAAACAGGCAGAGATGCTTAGGTAGGAGATTCTAGAGCTCTGAGGCTGAGGTAACTGAAAACCTTGCTGTCAAAATATGGCACTGAAAATCAGGCATTTGTAAGAGTCTGGAATTGGAGGACCATGATGATCTTGGTTGGGTGCAGAGTTCATGAATTGTAAGGCTAGATGAGGCTAAAGAGGAGAAAGAGTGAGGCCCTGAGGAGATTTGATCACAATGCTTGAACGTTTTGTTGCTGGACAAGGACGCAGTGTAGGTCAATGAGTACGGCCTGTATTGGCACAGCGCCTCAATTTAACCTCTTATTGAAAGTGTTTCTAGAAATACAGCATTTTATCAACACTCTTACTACAGCCTCACTACCCACAGTTTTTGGATCTAAAGGCAAAAATCATAAATTGAACTGCACTAAAGGATTAAATCCTAGCTGAAATTTGCTCCAAGTTCTTTAAACAATTTGAATGTTTAAGTTTAAAAAAAATTGCTCACCAGTTAGGAGATTTGATTTAGTCCTGAATAATGTAATTGAGCCATAAGTCAGTAATGCTGTCATCACAATGATGACTGAACTGCAGACATTTGAATTTACCAGAAAGGTGAATTCTTCTTTCTCCTCTACCTATTTTTCCCTGTCTCTCCCAGCGACCAGAATCTGTTGGGTAATGGCAGGTTAGGAGCAATACACTTGAGTCCAATATAGTCCTGACCCTCGCACTCCTTCACACTCCAGTTGGGGAGAATGGAAAGAGATTGGGAGTGGGTTTGCTAGATATGTTTGTTTTCTGTGTCCATATCCCACTGGAACTGATGTTTGGGCCAGCAAAGGGCCATTGAAACAGCTAAAATCAGCTACCTCTGGGCTGACCAGGGCTTCCTGGGGATAAGTGGCTAAGTATCACACTGGACATTGCGGTAGTTGACTGACACTGAAGTCATTAACCTTTTTTTATCATTGCGTGTTTGCTCCTAGCTTCTGACCCGTCATCGCCCGCCGTGGAGGAGGGAGTTGAGGATGAGGAGGATGACGTGGACATGAACTTGGAAGAGGCAGAGAATGGGACTGTTGGGAAAATGCACAGTCCCCGGGGAACTTTGCTCACTCGTCGTGGGATTACACTGCGTGTGCTTCTCAAAGACAAACTCATCCAGCCAGGAGAAGGCCTGCTCACCATTCACTATTTAGTAAGAAAATAAACTAACCAGCTCTTTTTCTCCCCCTTTGCTCAGCTTTGCTCCCCACCTCTTGTGAAGCTTTTAGTCTGTCTGCATACACAAGTTTTAGCCAGCCGCTGCTACCTCATACTAACTTCATTTCCACATCTGAGGCTGGGGTGGCTGTGGCTGCTTTTGTTTCCACCTAGGGGTGTATCCTGGAAGGTCAGGAGTCGCATCTAATCTTCGATTCCACTATTTTTGTGTTTCTTACATTATTGCTTGCTTTCTTCGGATTTTCTTTTGTTTTCTGATCAAAGACATAACCCCCAAAGAGGCAACATCCCTGGGAACAACCCCTTTTAAAAGCCCAACGTTTAGGAAATTTCAACAGGGCAAATTAGCAAGGTAAGTGTAGAAAATGTAGAAGTTACCTGAGTTTCAAGGGCTCAACAAGCAAGCTCAGAATAGTGCCAGCAGTGGGCATAATTGAGCACACACAAATATACAGAATAGGCCATTCAGCCCATTGCCTGATCTACCATCCAACATGATCATGGATCCTCTTTTTCAAAACCATGCTCCTGGGCTTATCCCAGATCCCTTGATGCCTTTAATGTCTAGACATTTATGTATTTCATACTTTATATTCCGTCTCCTGGCTGGCACCACCTTATGTGGTAAACATCCTGATCCTAAGTGAAAAAAAATTCTCCTCCGCTCAATCTGAAAGGGCATGCCCTGGAATTCTGAGACCATGACTTTTCCATCCAGTGGGTACATTATCTCTGTATCCAGTTTGTTCAGTCCTATCAGAATTTTATACATTTCAATGAGATCCCTTTTCATTCTTCTAAGCTGCATTGAATACTGGCCTAACGGACTAAATCTCTTCTCATATGTCAAATCTGCTGGCCCAGGAATCAGTCTGGTTGGATCTTGACTGCACTCCTTCAATGGCAAGTATATTTTATTTTTTGGATAAGGAGGTCAAGATCCAGATGCCTTTTAAATGCTGTAATTATACCTGCCTCCACCACTTTCTCTGGCAAGCTCATTCCATGCACACACCACCTCTCTGTGAAAACGTTGCCCTTAAACCTTTTTTAAATCTACCTACCCTGGGACAATGACCTTGGTTATTTACCTATTCACGCCCCTCATGATTTTATAAACCTGTATAAAGGCCCCCCCCCAGTCTCCAAATCTCCAGCGAAAATAGTCCCAGGGGCCTTACCAGGGGCCCTGGATGAAATCCTCCTTACATGTAGATTTATCCTGTTCTTTTCCTGCATCCGTTTCCCAGAAGAAATGCTACAACTAGATCATCGTTAATCTTTCCTTCTTCTGAGTACAGGTTCATGGAGTAGTTCAGCTAGTTCTAACAACCTCATGTTCAGGAGGCCTGAAAAATATAGTCGGCTCTACACAAAGTTAGTACAATTAATTAGGAAAGCTACGTTTCCTATTTGTTAATTTTGTCAGACATAAAGAAGTCCTGTGAATGATGCTGCGGGTGCCAGTGTTGTGTCTGTATCACCTGTTGGCCTTTGACGTTTGCTTTCCTTTTTCTCCCACAGGGAAAGACGTTTGTTGGAGACCTGTTGTCTGACGGGAAGATTCGATGGCAAGAAACGAGCCAGATTTTCAACTCTCCCAGCGCATGGGCCACACACTGCAAAAAGCTCGTCAATCCAGCCAAGAAATCTGGCTGTGGCTGGGCCTCTGTGAAGTACAAGGGACAAAAACTGGACCAATACAAAACCATGTGGCTGAGGAAGCAGCAGCCACCACTGCAGGCTGTGGAAATGGTATGGTCCCCAAATATAATGGAGTTTAATGGAGAGTTCTGTTGGGTTTTGGAGCTGGAGTTTCATTTTGCAGGGAGATGGTGGTGGTGCAATGGTAAATATCACTAGACTGGGGACATGTTCTTGGTTTAAATGTCAATATGGCAGAGTTATGGAGGAACATAAATTGAAATAACAAGTCTGGGATGTACAGCTATTCTCAACAATGATGACCGTGACAAACTTTGTCAGATATTTAAAAGAAAAATCTGGTTCACTGATGCCGTTTCAGGAAAGAAATTAATCATTCTTTCCTGCTCAGGTTGATGTGTGACTCTAGACCCATGACAAGGTGGTTGACTCTTAACTTTTCTCCGAAATGGCCTAGCAAGTCACTCAGTTCAAAGTTGGGGCGTTTTGCTGAACAAAGAGATCTTGGGTGCTGTTTCATATTTCCTTGAAGGTGGAGTTGCAGGTAGACAGGATAGTGAAGAAGCCGTTTGGCGTACTAGCCTTTATTGGTTGGTGCATTGAGTATAGGGGTTGGAAGCTCATGTTGTGGCTGTACGGGACATTTATTTGGGCCACTTTTGAATACTGCATTCAATTCTGGTCTCCCTGCTATAGGAAAGATGTTATTTAAACTTGTAATTCTTTGCTGCATCTTTTCAAGGGTGTTGCCGGATTTGGAGGGTTTGCATTGTAGGGAGAGGCTAAATAGGCTGGGACTATTTTCGCAGGAGATTTGGAGACTGGGGGGGGGGACCTTATACAGGTTTATAAAATCATGAGGGGCATGAATAGGTAAATAACCAAGGGCATTATCCCAGGGTAAGTAGATTTAAAAAGGATTTAAGGGGCAACGTTTTCACAGAGAGGTGGTGTGTGCATGGAGTGAGCTTGCCAGAGGAAGGGGTGGAGGCAGGTATAATTACAGCATTTTAAAGGCATCTGGATGGGTACATGAATAAGAGGGAATATGCGCCAAGTGCTGGCAAATGGGACTAGATTAGTTGAGACTGTCTGGTCAGCATGGACAAGTCGACTGAAGAATCTGTTTCCTTGCTGTACAGCTCTGTAAATGGCCAACACATGTTGATCTTGCCAGTGATGCAGACATCCCATGAAAGTGTTCTTTAAAAAAGATATCACTGGAGGTTAAATGGGTTCAAGTCCAGCCCACATCAGCTGCAAAAAAGCCTTGGCAAACTCAGTCCAGTTCCTCAGTTATAGACACACGAGCTAAAGTTGTGGAAACTGTAGCAAGTTCAATATACAATTAAAAGATAATTAGAAACATAAATGCTGGAAAGTAAAACCCAGATAATATTTAATCAGTCGATTAGCATTTGTGGAGCAAATAGAAAAGTTATGGCTCAGAAAAAAGGCCATTCAGCTAGTTGTGTCTGTACCAGCTGAATACAATAGCTGCCCATTTAACTTCCACTTTTTAGCACCTGCCAGCAGCCTTGCAGGTTATCATGCTTCACGGGTGGCTTCAGATTAGGTTTAAATGAATTGAAAGTATATTTCCACCACTGAACAGGACAATAAATTTCAGACACTGACTACCCACTCAGTGAAAAGCTCTTTCCTTATGTCCCCTCTAATCCTGTGGCATTCTCTTTGAATCTGTGCCCCCTGGTGATTGATCTGTTCACTTTACCCAGTCCCCTCATTATTCTGTACACTTACGTCCTCCTGTGTTCTTAGGAAAACAATTGTAGCCCATACAATCTTTCCCCATAGTTGCAATTCTCAAGCCCTGAAATGTTCTTGTAAATCTCCTCTATATAATCTCGACAATTATGTTTTCCTTTTAATGTGATCAGAACTGCACCTGAAACTCCAACTATGGTCTTTAGTTCTAATATTACATCCCTGCTTTTATATTCGATATCTATATGACTTCTTTACTTTTTCTCCTGCCACCTTCAAAGACCTACAGATTTGCACATCAAGGTCTCCCACTTACACTGGTGGGTAATGAGAAGGGTGGATCATATATTCCCTGCTTTGTCTGCCCTTCCCTAGCATAACTGTGCACTTCTCCAAACTGAATTCAATTGTGGTTTTCTGTCCACTCATCCAACCATTAGTTTGTCCTGCGGTAAACAGCTAAATTTTGTGAAAATTGTAACTTTTCTAATGGAAATGTGTTGCTGGAAAAGCGCAGCAGGTCAGGCAGCATCTAGGGAACAGGAGAATCGACGTTTCGGGCATTAGCCCTTCTTCAGGAAGGAGGAAAGTTGGTCCAGCAGGCTAAGATAAAAGATAGGGAGGAGGGACTTGGGGGAAGGGGCGTCGGAAATGTGATAGGTGGAAAGAGGACAAGGTGAGGGTGATAGGTCAGACTGGGGTGGGGGCGGAGAGGTCGGGAAGAAGATTGCAGGTTAGGAAGGCGGTGCTGAATTTGATGGATTTGACTGAGACAGGCTGGGGAGAGGGGAAATGAGGAAACTGGTGAAACCCGAGTTCATCCCTTGTGGTTGGAGAGTTCCTAGCCGCCTCCTGCGGTTGCAGGGGAAGGTGGCGCAAGTCTTGCACCTCCTGCGGTTGCAGGGGAAGGTGGCGCAAGTCTTGCACCTCCTGCGGTTGCAGGGGAAGGTGCGGGGAGTGGAGGTTGGGTTGGTGGGGGGTGTGGATCTGACGAGGGAGTCACGGAGGGAGTTGTCTTTACGGAATGCTGATAGGGGAGGGGAGGGAAATATATCCTTGGTGGTGGGGTCCGTTTGGAGGTGGCGGAAATGGCGGCGGATGATGCGCTGTACATGGAGATTGGTGGGGTGGTAGGTGAGGACCAGTGGGGTTCTGTCCTGGTGGCGGTTGGAGGGGCGGGGTTCAAGGGCGGAGGATCGGGAAGTGGGAGAGATGCGGTGGAGGGCATCGTCGACCATGTCGGGGGGGAAATTGCGGTCCTTGAAGAAGGAGGCCATCTGGGATGTGCGTTTTTGGAACTGGTCCTCCTGGGAGCAGATGCGGCGGAGTCGAAGGAATTGGGAGAATGGGATGGCGTTTTTACAGGGGGCAGGATGGGAGGAGGTGTAGTCGAGGCGCGCTTTTCCAGCAACACATTTCCATCTCTGATCTCCAGCATCTGCAGACCTCACTTTCTCCTCAAACTTTTCTAATGGGCCAGGAGCAGGCAGGTGGGACTAATTTAGTTTGGGATTATCGACTGGTTGGACCGAAGGTACTATTTGAGTGCTGTATGACTGTATGACTCTGTCAGTATAGAACATTAATATATGCCACAAACTGCAAGGGATCCAATACTGAGCTCCGTGGAACACCACTTGTAAACATTTTCCATTTGCAAAAATATCCATTTACTATTTCCCTTGTTTCCTGCCAGTGAACTAGTTTTGGATCCAACTCGTCAGATTTGTCTGTATCCCATTGTCTTTGAATTTTCTGCCACTGGGACCTTGTCTGTGCAGGTTTCAGTAAGGTATTTGACAACATCTATCGCATTACCCTCATTAATTCTCCTTGTTACTCCCTCAAAAAGTTCTATGATGTTAGTAAGACACAACTTTCCCTTGAGAAAACCTGTGACTGTGCCTTTCTAAGCAGCAGTTGATCCTATCTCAGTATTGTGTCTACTAACTTGCCCACCATTGAGGTTAGATTGACAATCTGTAATTATTTGGCTTATCTCTCATAGCCTTTTTGTACAATGGTGCTACATTTACAGATCTTTTAACATTGAGTACCTCACCTGTATCAAGTAAGGATTATAAAATGATCCTCAGAACTTAGGAGAAATCTGGCCCTGGTGATTTATCCATCTTTATGGAGGTCAGTATCTCCAGTATTTATCCTCTCATTAGACTTATTTTATCTAATAGTTCACACTCCTCCTTTTAAATTAGAATGCCTGTGCCATCCCTGTCCTTTGTGAAGACAGATAAAGTACTCATTCATGCCCATATTTCTGCATCCACGTATAACTTACCATGTGCATTTCTGATAGGCCCAGCCCTTTTTTTCCCCTTAATGCATTGATAAAACATCATTGGATTTCCCTTCATTTTATCAGTCAATATCTTTGTCATATACTGTCTTTATTTTCCTAATTTTTCCTTCATCCCTGTAAGCTTTTAAAGTGCTACTTTCTTTGAGAATTTCAAAAGCTGTCTTTTTCTGCTTCTTTCGTGCCCTATATGCTTCTGGGTAAGCAGGGGCCTAAATTTGGCAAACCCAGCCTTTTTTCTTTGTCTGTACATGTACCTATATAATATTGCTTTTGATTGCCTACAAATATCTGTATACAATCCATACTTGCCTGATCATCTCTCGCCTTTGTAATGTTTGCCATCTCCAAGTTTAGAACTTCTACTCCTGTTCTAATTTTGTCCCTTTCCATAATGAGGAGAAAATGAGGACGGCAGATGCTGGAGATCAGAGTGGAAAAGCGTGGTGTGCTGGGAAAGCACAGCTGGTCAGGCAGTATCCGAGGAGCAGGGGAGTCAATGTTCCGAGCATGAGCTGTGCTCAGGAATTTCTGACGAACAGCTCATGCTCGGAAGGTTGACTCCCCTGCTCCTCGGAAGCTGCCTGACTAGCTGTGCTTTTCCAGCACACCACACTTTTCGACCCCTTTCCATATATAACTAGATATAACGGTACTATAATTACCAACTCCTAAATGGTCACCCAATGCTACATCCTATCCAGCTCTATTTCTTATAATTAACCTGGATTTTTATACTGGACATTGGTTAGGCCACTGTTGGAATATTGCATGCAATTCTGGTCTCCTTCCTATTGGAAAGATGTTGTGAAACTTGAAAAGGTTACCAGGGGATGTTGCCAGAGTTGGAGGATTTGAGCTATGGGGAGAGGCTGAACAGGCTGGGGCTGTTTTCCCCGGAGCGTCGGAGACTTGAGGGGTGACCTTATAGAGGTTTACAAAATTGAGGGGCATGGATAGGGTAAATAGACATAGTCTTTTCCCTGGTGTCGGGGAGTCCAAAACTAGAGGGCATAGGTTTAGGGTGAGAGGGGAAAGATATAAAAGGGACCTAAGGGGCGACTTTTTCACGCAGGTATGGAATGAGCTGCCAGAGGAAGTGGTGGAGGCTGGTACAATTACAACATTTAAAAGGCATTTGGATGGGTATATGAATTGGAAGGGTTTGGAGGGATATGGGCCGGGTGCTGGCAGGTGGGATTAGATTGGGTTGGGATATCTGGTCGGCATGGACAGGTTGGACCGAAGGGTCTGTTTCCATGCTGTACATCTCTGTGACTCTGTGATGCGGTCATTGCTGGCTGGGTCAGCATTTATTGCCCAGAGGGCAGTTGAGAGTCAATCATATTGGTGTGGATCTGGAATTCCACCATCTACTGCAGTGCAATTCAAACCTGGGTCAGTTGATTAACAGTCCCACAGTAATACCACTAGGCTATCACCTCCCCTAATTTGCACTTTACTGTTTCAGGTGGAATTCTTCATTAGAGCTGGCAATGGTGAATGTGTACTGCCCAAAGACAAATAGTCAAATGATCACACTGTCCTAATATAATCCAGCCTCCAGGGAACGTATCTCTTTAAATTTAATACAGTAGCACCAGCCGTCGTCCTGCATTATCTCATTGGCATGGAGGGATTATGTGATTTAGCTTTTTGTAAAAGTTGCTTCCTTTGCTATTTTCATTGCCTCTGGTAAGATAGAAGAGGGGAAGGTTTCTTCCAAAGCTGCTTGGTGGATCCTCCTCCTTGCATCATTTCAAGCCCGTGGTGAAAGTGAAATGACACTTCAGTGTTTTTTTTTGAAGGAAGATAAAAATCACCATTGTTATGCCTGGAATTCAATATCAGGGTGAGGATGGTAACTGGTAAAATTGGGTCACTCTTCCACAGTATCAGTGGGCTGTATCTCGCCCGGGAGTGATTGCAGAGAGTGTGATTTATTCTGATATCAGAAGAAAACATGCACAGTGTTAAAGTGTCATGGCAAGGAGACCTCTTTTGCTTATTCATAGCAGATGTTGGTTTATTGTTTTCCTGGCATGGCATATCTCAGGAAATTCCAGAATTAGTCAATATTAGAATTAGAATCCCTACAGTGTGGAAACAGGCCCTTTAGCCCAACAAGTCCACACCGACCCGCCGAAGGGCAACCCACCCAGACCCATTCCCCTACCCTATATTTACCCCTGACTAATGCACCTAGCCTTCACATCCCTGATCACTGGGCAATTTAGCATGGCCAATTCACCCAACCTGCACATCTTTGGATTGTGGGAGGAAACCCACACAGACATTGGGAAAATGTGCAAAACTTCCACACAGACATTCACCCGAGATGGGAATTAAACCTGAGTGCCTGGCACTGTGAGGCAGCAGTGCTAATCACTGAGCTACCATGCTGCCCCAACGGAGGCAGCAGTTCCAGTTAATATCAGGTCTTTAATTCACTGGCTATTGCCAGCATATGATTGTAATAAAGATGTACATCATATTTGATGGATGTACTTGTGGTTGTCAAACCTATCCTCCAAAGCTTTAATGGATGAAAACACAGCTGCATGTAGTACTGAGCTAGGTCATCTGAGTGGGCCCAGGTTCAACACATCTCTGCTGACCTCGATATACCTATGCTAGAATGGGGAAACTTGTCCAGGGTTCCTGCTCCTGGTTGCTAAAGAGTGATTCCTGTACTTGGAAGTCAATTAGTAAACACCACATGGTTCTTGTTACTCTTGAATCACAGCAGAATTGGGATTATTGAAGGAATGAGATCCTAGAGGTTGCCTGAGGTTTACAAAGGTCTAAAGCTACATCTTCAGGAGGGTCGAGTTGATGCAAATTTGCCAGTAGCATTTTAGATACTGGGTGAAACAGTCAGTTAACAGTTTTATTTTCCCACACAGAATTTAGCCAGTGAAGAAGATGAGGAAATTCCTGAAGAGGAAGAGCTTGAAAACCACAGCAAAAAGATCCTGAAGTCAGATAATCAGGTCAAGAAAGTGGAGGAAAAAAGCAAGAAGCTACAAGCTAAAAGCTCTCGAGACTCCAGCCTAATGGGTAGCATATCCCTTTTATTATTGCTTTAAAGTATTTTGCTGATGGTGTCATTGTTGAATGTTTTTTCTTTTAGAGGAACACAAACTGAATGCAATGCATACTTATGAAAACTGTGTAATGTTTAAAGGATATAGATCTTCCATTAGCTAAGGGGAGGTCCTGCTTGTCCTATCCCAAACAGGTAGAGGTGCATTTGCCTCTTGACCTGTGACACTGGGGAAAGTTTAGAAAAGACAGTCAGGGATTGTCTGCTGTTTAATTCCAGAGGTCTGGGCTCCTTTTCTGTAGGTTGCTGACTGGAATTTTACACGTTATTATGTGCATGGCCATACCAATAGTTTTGTACAGATTTGTTTGGGCCCAATGTAATCTGAGTGAGTTAATATCAGGCCCATAATCATTTCCAGTTATTTGTGGACATGAGTATCCCAAGCAAAATTCTTTTGGATCTTGTATTCGTCTAGAATACATTCTAGATGTAGGGAGCAAGTCTTTTCTATTGCTTGAATCCCTTTCAGTGTGCTGCCACTTGCGAACCTAGTTCTCCAAATCTGGCCAATGATTGTACCCTGGGTGGAGTCTGTCCTCAGGTTTGTGTGGGGTCAGTGGGTTTGACAATAATATTCAATGGGGTTTTTTCTCATTAGTGGTGGAAACCATACCAGGCTATATGTCATAGGATCTTCTGTCTGGGCTCATTCATCGACAACAGAGGGCATCTGAAGAGGTCATAATCTTTGTTGGCTTTAACCACATAAATAGCCACTCTATTTATATGGCTGGTCCAGTCCAGTTTATGATCAGGATTAACCTCCTGTACATTCTTAGGAAGGTATTCAGCAATGGTAATACCATTACATTTTGAGATGATGGTTAGATTCTCTTGTTGGAAATGGTCATTGCCTGGCACACATGTAGCATGAATGTTACTTGGTAGCCTTGACAGTAGTGGAATACAAATGAATGGCACAAGCTGCTCTTTATCTGTCACTTGACCCATTGCTGACCTGCTCCAGTGAAGACCCTTCAAAAAATACTCTCTATATGCCAGAGCTGGTGAGCCAGCAGGTGAAGTGGCTGTGCACCACTCCAACGACACAGCTGTTGATTGGTGATATCACTGTGAGTGGAATACAAATGAGGTTGTTGAAGCTGTAACAGTATGTCATTGAATTGTCGTTTGCCCTTGTCTTTTGGTCTTAACTGAGATATGTTTTCACCCTTAAGACAATGGACTCAGCATAATAAAAGCTCGCAACAAAGACCTAGGCCCTGTTCAGTACTCTGTCATCGGGAGCAGAGACCCAGGAAGGTAGGTTTTGAATTTATCTTGTTTGAGGTCAAGTTTTCAGTTGATAACTAACATAATTGTATAATTAAGATTTCCATCCTGAAGGCTTGACTCTCTGGATTAGTGCATCTCAAAACTATTTTCCATTGTTGACTTCATTTTAATTATTTGGAAATACTTTGTTTTTATTTTTATGTACGTACTTGAGGAAATGTTTGGGCTGCCTTTGCAAAATAGTCTCTTAGAATCTCCATAGTGTGGTGGATAGTGTACATCTAGTCTCTGATGTAGCATCCAAGGTGAACAATTTGAAACTTGATGCTGACACTAATTAAAGCTTCATGCAAACACATGCTTGCAAAGGAACCACGAATTTCATTGTGTGTAGTGTAATGTCAGGGTAGGTCAACTTCATGCTGATTCAGAATTTATAGAATCATAGAACCTCTACAGTGCAGAAAGTACTTTTTTTCACATAAGTTTGATTTGATTAAATTAGATTAGATTAGATTCCCTACAGTGTGGAAACAGGCTCTTCGGCCCAACAAGTCCACACCGACCCTCCAAAGAGGGTCCCACCCAGATCCATTTTCCTCTGACTAATGCACCTAACACTATGGGCAATTTAGCATGGCCAATACACCTGACTTGCACATCTTTGGACTTTGGGAGGAAACTGGAGCACCCAGAGGAAACCCACGCAGAGACTAGGAGAACGTGCAAACTCCACACAGACAGTTACCCAAAGCTGGAGTCGAACCTGGGACCCTGGTGCTGTGAGGCAGCAGTGCTAACCACTGAGCCACCTTGCCACCCTTTTTTTTTTTGAAATCATGAAATTTCAATAAAGTGTTCAGTTTCAGATGTGGTCAAATCCATATCGTTGGGCTGACACTCACACAGGATTTGTGGACCTAATCAAATGCCCAAATCAATGAAGGAATGTGCAGCTCTGGATGATTCGGATGGTCGATCGTCAGGTCACTGTAGTTGTTGGGTAGAAACATGGAAAGCTGCAGGAAGGGGGTCATAATTCACCTGGAGTATAATACGCTTATAAAATGTAATTTTCTTTACGAATGTTATGGTGTGATCAGTTCAAACGTTTTCTTGTCCTGCATGTTTACATTCAGCTCACTTAGGTTCCTGAATATGTCTGTGACAGAAGCAAGGAACCAAATATTGTTTTGTCACAGATGGAATTCAACAAAATTCCTTTTTTTTTTGTTGCAGTGCACTGAAAATACAAACAGCTCCGTTCAAAATATCTTTGCAGTAGCTTTCCTCATGAGCAGGTGTGGATCTTAGTGTGAAACAATAGCGCATCATGATCAGACTCTGCACAACTTTTCAAACAAACATAAAATCTAACCGTGTTAACTAAGGAATCTTCTTTCTTTCATGTAACCCTGTAACAATGCTGAATATTCCTTGTGCTATTTCCTAATCAGGGAGTAGGAGACCGAGCAGAATGTCTTTGAGTGCACTATTCTCTAGTATAGTGCACAATGGCCGAAATGAGCCCTTCATAGAGTCATAGAGATGTTCAGCATGGAAACAGACCCTTCGGTCCAACTCATCCATGCCGACCAGATATCCCAACCCAATCTAGTCCCACCTGCCAGCACCCGGTCCATATCCCTCCAAACCCTTTCTATTCATTTACCCATCCAAATGCCTCTTAAATGTTGTAATTGTACTTGTCTCCACGACTTCCTCTGGCAGCTCATTCCATATCCGTACCACCCTCTGCGTGAAAAAGTTGCTCCTTAGATCTCTTTTATATCTTTCCGCTCTCACCCTAAACGTATGCCTGCCAATCAATTTGAAAAGCAAGAATACGGAGCATTCTAAGTGCTCCATCAGCATGGTTTCCGTATCGTCTACAGTTGTTTATATCCTTTGTCTCAAGATGTTGTTTGAGAAGGAAGCAGCTTTAAATTGTTTACTTCTACTTCCCATTTACAATTTTCGCCACGTTGATTACAGCAGATTAGATCAAAGTGTCTGTAATCCTGAGGCTGCTTCTCTCATGCACTTTTGTTGTTTTACTTCAAGTGATGTTCTTTGAGTTTGTTCAGTGATTTATAAAGCCCCGCTAAATTGAACTTGTTGCTGTGATGGATCCTCTTTTTATCCCCCTTATTATTAGTAAAAAGGGCTCATTTATTGTATATGCCACCACTAGGTGGAGCTGTGATGGAACACAAACATAGCTTGGCATTGGAATGACAGTTGCCTAGAACAAAGATGGCACTGCCCATATGATCACAGAGCAGCTGGAGTCAGACTCCTGAGCATCAGCTCGCTGAAATCAGTGGACATTTGACTTCAAGCAATGATGATATTTAAAAGATTTCCATTTGAAATTTAGAACTTTGAAACTTCTCCTCGCATGCTGCCTGACCTGCTGTGCTTTTCCAGTGCCAGAATTTTGACTTTGATCTATAGCAGTCCTCACTTCCTCCTAGCAGTTAGAGACATATGGGATATTTTGGCCTTCCTTCAGATTTGCCAAAAAGGATTCTTTAGAAGTTGGTTTGTATGAACAAATAACTCCGGTTTTACTGAGACTGTCTTAAATGCTGTATGTACTGACCCAGAAATGGATTGACTATACACCACGGTCTGTGAGTGGTCTCTGGCCAGATTATTGGGTTTCTGCTCTCTGTGTGTTTAATAAAGTACTTCCTGTCCATCTGCAAGATCACCCTGGCCTCACGTTGTGAAGCGAACCCCTGATAATCAAGCTCCATGGGATGGCCTTCGAGAACGTTGACCACTTCCTGTCAGCAAAAGCAGCTATTGATGAAGAGATCCAGCACCAACTCCAGTGTGTTGGCTCCACCTTCGGCCAGCTGGGAAAAGGGTGTTCAAGAACAACATCAGATCCGATACCAAGCTCATGGTATACAGAGCTGTGGTGGTTCCCACCTTCCCATATGGCTCTGAGATGTCGACTGTCCACAGCACTGACCTCGAGGCAGTGGAGCAGTACCATCAACACTGCCTGTGATCCTGCAAATCCGCTGGGAAGAGAGATGCACCAATACCAGCATCTTCGACCTGGCCAACATCCAAAGCATCGAGGCACTGTATCTCCTCCCCCCCCCACCCCCCTCCGATTTGGCTGTGATGGGCTGCGCATGTTGTTCACATGACCGACACAAGACTCCACAGCCATGTGCTCTATTCCCAGCTCTGAAACAGCATTGAGTGAATCAAGCTTCCATTTGTTGTTCCCCACCTTGCTAACCCAATCCTAAATGGCAGGGTGACCTCTCTCTCCCACTCTGTAATCTTCCAGTTGAGCTTTCTGTTGGATGATGTTAGTCTGACATGAAGATGCTGTGGCCTCTCAGGGACAGAAAGGTATGTGTGTGGTAGGCACGTCTGAAGGCAGTGATTGGCCCTCACAACTCACTTCTTCCTTTCCCACCCATTATACTACCGGCAGAAAAATAAACTGTTTGTTTAGCCCTCGGTGGAGGTAGCAGACACAACTCCAATTTCTCATCCCACATCCCCATGGGGTATGCAATCCAAGGTGCTGTGGTGTACAGTTCCTTGGTGCCTCTTGGAACTGTACCCAATTGAGTATATTTTTGAGTGTTGATGAATGTGCAATGTGTCCTCATTAATAAGTATATCTTGGTGTTGCACAGAGGAGAAATAAAGTGGGAATTTCCTTTAGGAGAGTTAGATGTACTGGCAATTCGACCACAGAATGGGTTTTGGAGAAGCTTACAAATCTAGAAGGCGAGGCGAGTGAACCAAAAAGAGTTCCAGACCAGGAGCTGCTGAGTCTGCAGAAGATTCTGCCTCAAAGGATTAACTGGAGGGTGGGAATGTAGGTATTTCTGTGGATTTCAGCATCAGAGTCAAGCTTCTGTCTCTCTCTGTCCATGCATACACTTACTTGCAGCATGTAACATTGGCATTTGGAAACAAGAATTCTGGTAAATAACTCGAGTGTGTAACATTGCATCACTGTCGTGTGTGAGATTTACAAATGCAGTGCAGACTGAGCAAATGTGACCTTCATGCTCTGCGCAGCTGAGGGATATAAAGGTTTACATTCTGACACATTTGGAAATATCTGGGATTAACAATTTAAGTCACTTATTCAGTTTGGCTCACATCTGATTTCAAAGATGTTCATGCTGAAGTAAAGACGTAGGCATCCAGTTCAGCCTCAGCTGTATTTCATATGCAATGTTAAACTGAAATACCAGGTAAAAACAATGACTGCAGATGCTGGAAACCAGATTCTGGCTGAGTGGTGCTGGAAAAGCACAGCAGTTCAGGCAGCATCCGAGGAGACAGAGGGTTACTGTCTACCCTCTGCAGTGTAGGTAGAAGATTGCCAGGCAATACTGGAAGAAGAACAGGGTTATGTAAGCTAACATTTGCACCTTAATCGGTATAAGTAGATTACCTGATCCATTATCTCTTTGCTATTTTTGAGCTGTGCACAAATTGGCTCTTACATATAATGAATAGAATGTGGTCAGCCATAAAATGAGTTCCCTGATTGAATCAGGTTAACAGCCACAATCAGAGAACCCTGGCGGACAGACGTAAACAGGAGTCTCTAGGAGCTGGCTCTGAACCAGCTGGGACATATACTGTGCATGTGTAAATAAAGGGTGATTTGGTGACGGGATACCAGCCTTCACTATATTTCTTATGGCAGTGGTTATTTCTCAATATAATTTGTGTGCATAAAACACTTTTTAAAGGAGGTCTTGAACTCAAGAAGGATGTAACACAAATGTAGTCAATCCTTCTTAATCAAGGCCTGATGTATGGTAAATTCCACCTGTTATACCCCAATAGTGCCCCTCAGCTCCCAGATGTACTATTTTGCTGAAATCTGTTCCACCATTGTGAATGCAGATGAGAGCTGTGAATGTGGTACTAACATGTTTCCCTTGTTTTGTCGCAGGGATCCTCATACGCTTGTTGAACTAACATCATTCACCTCTGTGAATAAATTCCAGCCGTTTAACGTTGCAATATCGAGCAATGTGCTGCTGCTAGTGGTGGGTGTTCAAGTGATTTGAATGTGGATGCTTTGAATACATGTTTTCTTGACTTTGTTCACCTGCACTACCCAGCATTCTGACAAAGAGGGCTAATAGACATTTAGTCCTCAAGCCTCAACCAATGCTATTCTCTAACCAACCAACCAAAAAAAAGCTCACTTTTAAAAACTTCGTTAAGGATGAGGGCAGTGCTCCCTAATTGTCCAGAGGGCAGTTAAGAGTCAACCATATTGCTGTGGGTCTAGAGTCACAGTTGACCTGACCAGGTAGGGATGACACTCCCTTACCTACAGGACATTAGTCAACTAGATATATCTTTTCCTTACAATTAACAATGGATTGTCATTATCATCAGTCGACTCTTAATTCCAGATTTTAATTGAATTCAAATTCCACCATCTTCTGTATTGAGATTTGAATCCAGGTCCCCAGAACATCCCCTGGTCCCTGAGTTAATAATCCAGCAATAATAGTATCTGGCCTCCCTTTGCCAGATACTATTGGTTTTTAACATTCCGTGATTCTGTGATGGTAAAAGAGTAGGAGCTGGTTCGATAAATTAATAACAATGCAGGGTCAGAAAGACAGAAGGTTACACAGAGCAGCTCATATCTCTAAATTCTTCAGTGATCCTGCTCCATCTTGGCTAAACAGTTTCCAGCTGCCTGTCCTGGCCTCCTGGTTTGAGTTACTGCCCATCCATTCTTTCTCCACATTACCAGTGGAGACTAATTTGCTGATCATTACAGCGACGGGCAGTAAATCATTTCCCTTGCTATATCTTCCACATTCCCTTCAAAGGGTTGTTGCATATTTAGGTACTGCTTCTTAATCCGTCCCCTTTCCTGCTTGGTGATGTGCGTTCCACTTTGTAAAATGTTCTTTGTAGATTAATTCAACTTGTCATAGCTTGGGAGGTGCAAAAGAAGATCGTGTGAAGGAGCAATATGTAGTCGATAAGAGAAAGAAGAAAAGTTAATTTTGGATACTTCCCACAGTTTTAGAGCTAATTTGAAAATAATGTAAAACAGGTTTTACATTGATCTTGTTTTAAGAGGGTTGTCTTGGGTATTGAATTCTGTCCACCGTTACTCCTATTCTTCAAAGCTTTCCTTGTCCTTTAGGATTTTCATTGCCACCTGACCACCAGTGAGGTAGTGGGCTATCTCGGAGGGAGGTGGGACACAAGCACACAGTGTGAGTACCTCATTATTCTTCTCTGCATAAAATGTATTTAATAGATGTATAGATCGGTATACATGTTATTGATATAATGTGTAGAGAAACACAAGTGTATCAACAACAATAAGTAGCACATTTCACAATATTATTAAATTTTATCCATTTAATTGTTGTTTGAATGTTTTCCATCGGAATATATATATATAGAACGCCATTTTGACCCAACTAGTCTCTCCAGGTGTTTGTTTAAACTCCGAGCCTCCTCCTGGTCCAAGTACATTATCTCAGCTTTTCAACATACCTTCTTATTCCTTCTTCTCTCATGTTCTAGCCTTGTTTCCTTTTGAAATAATCTAATCTTCAAATTGAATGGCTGCAATAATAAACTCCATCTAAACAGTCTGGAATTTGTATTCCTAATTTTTTCCAAAAACCTTGAAGGGTTATGATCAGTATATACAATTGTCTCACACATTACTGGCAACATAAATGTTGCAATGTCAACAGCAAAATCACTGTCTCTTTCTCAATGGTGGAATATTTCCCATAGCAACAAGTTCTACTCTGAGTAATCTCTCCCTTCCTGATTTAGATTTATCAGTCACTATGTTGTATTTGTGGTTTTGGTGTCAGATTCCCCACGGGTAGAAATATTCTTTTCCACATTTACCCTATTCAACTAATACATAATGCTAACCATAATATTTAATCAGGTCACCTCTAGGTTTTCTCTAGTCTAAAAGCCAAAAATATCCTATTCTGTTCAGTCCTTCCGCAGAGCTGAAAATATCTATCCTAGTATTATATTATAAATCTTTTCAACATGTTTTTCAGAGGTTCTTTGTCCTTTTTTTAACATTGTGGAGTCTAGAGGTGGATTGACCAGGATCCTGTGTGACTCTATGACTCTATGTTCAACGTAACATCATTATTTCTAGTGGTACGCAATAAATAAATCACTGCAATTTGTTAACATGTTTATTTGCTTTGCTGACTTGCAGCATTGTATTGAATGGTTTGGTCACTTGTACCCCTTTGAACCTGTTATGGACTAGACAAAACCCCTCAAATCATATTAAGAAGATAGCCTAGACCCCAATTTTTCTTATTTTAAAAGGTGAGTGTAAGACATTGTGTTCTGGATGCAATTTGATTGGTCAAACTATCGGGCTTGAAGCAAAGCATACTTTATTCGTACACTCCAGTTAAAATACAGACAAAATAAGAATATAAATACATAACAAAGTATTATTAAAATACTTAACAAGATAATATATATGTTAACTACCACTGTTCCAAGGTAATAACATCCCAAAAACACACCCTTGGTAGAGACAAATTTAGTAAAATAGATTGTCTCACATGCAGCATTTTTCCAGTCTAGGAGGAAAGAACATCAAGAGAATATTGAGAGAGAGAGAGACAGCAAACATTTTGCTGTAGCAGGGAGAGATGTATAGCAGCTTCCAAACTCCAGCAGCTTCTGAAAGTTAAACTAAAATCCTGGTTCTGTGCAAGCTTGACCACACCCCTTCAGGCTGCGTCTATTGTTCCAATTTTTTAAAGCCTCACGGCCTCAGAAACTGTTTACTTTATTGGCTTTGAACAGACTGTTTGTCACCTCTGAGTCAACCTCACTTCATTCTTTCAAAAAAAAGAACAAAATACACCTTTTTAAAGGCACAAACCCCATTACACAGACAGTGGTGGGTACGTAGAATGAACTGCCAGCAGTGGTAGTACAGTCATATACATTACAGATATTCAAGCGACTCTTGGATAGGCATGTGGAAGATAGTACAATGAAGGCTATGTAGAATAGTCTGATCTTAGAGTAGGACAAAAGGCTGGCACAGCATCGAGGACCGAAGGGCCAGTACTGTTCTGTGTGGTGTTCTACAGCACTAGGTTTCTAAAATCCTAAGGTGTAGGTGATTTTTATTTTCTACTTTTTTTCTGATGAAATGCATCCCTGCAAGCCAATCCGTAAGCTTGCTAATGTCTTAGAATTATGTCACATTTAGATTTTTTAATTTGCCCATATGATGTGGGTGTTGGTGGATAGGCCAGCATTTATTGTTCATCCCTAATTGCCCTGGAGAAGATGATGGTGAGATGCCACCTTGAACTGCTGCAGTTTATCATGTGTAGGTACACCTGTTGTACCACAAGAGAGGAAATTGATGGGTTTTGACTCAGCAACTGTGAAGGAAGGCAATATCTTTCAGAGTCCAATGGTGTGGGGCTTCGAGGGGAACTTGCAGGTGATGGTATTCTGTGACTTTGCTCTTGTCTTGCTAAATGGCAGTGATCTTGGAAGGTGCTGTTTAAAGAACGTGGATAAATCTTATAGAAAATGCACACTAGGGCTGCTGTGGTGGAGGGAGTGAATGTTGTTAGTGGTACCAATCAAGTGGGCTGCTTTGTCCTGGATGCCGTCAAGCTTCTTGAATGCTGTTAGAGCTGCACTTCTCCATGTAAGCGGGAGGGAAGTCCATCACACTCATCACTACATCGAAGTTGGGGGGCGGGGTGTGGGGATACAGCGACGGTAATTAGATTGAATGTCAAGGAGCAATTGTCATATCATGTTGGAGATGGTTGCTGGCTAGTACTTGTGTAGTTTGAATGTTACTTGCCAATAGTCAGCCCTAGATATTGTCCAGGTCTTGCTGCATTTGGACATTGACTGTTTCAGTATCAGCCATGAGGAGTCGTGAATGGTTCTGACCATTGTGCAACCATCAGTGAACATCTTCCACTTCTGATCTCATGACGATGGAAAGACATTGATGAAACAGCTAAAGATGATTGTTCCTTGGAACCAACATTTGAAGAACCCCTGCAGATATGTGCAGAGCTGAGATGATTGACATCCAAAGCACAACCATCTTCCTTTTGTTTGAGGCAAACCCTTTTCTTCTTTGGTTTCACTGACAGCCCCAGTTTGGTAGCAACTGCTGGGGAAAGAGTGACATAACCTGTCTGTTCAAATGTATGAATTAGAAGCAGAAATAAGTCATTTGGTCCCTTCAACCTGCTGTGCCATTCAGAAAGGTCATGGTTGTTCTGTTTGTATTTCAAATTCCACATTTATCCCTTTTGATTCCCTGCCAACTTAGAATCAACATACCTCTACCTTGAAATAGTCAATGGTCCCATCTCCAAAGCTTTCTGAGGCAAGGTCCTTCAAACTCTCACAACCCACTGAGAAGAAAATTCTCTTCATCCCTGTCTTGAAAGGGTAACCATTAATTTTACATGAATTTCTTTGTTGACACCAATGCACCATGTGATCAACATTAGCAGGCTTATTGAAGATGTAAAAGAACAGCTTGTTTCACACTTTGTGACGACTGTACGATTATCACGATATACTCATTCATTAACATAGCATCATTTAATTGGTATTTGTAACTGATGCAATACTGATTATTGCTGCCACGTGCACGATATTAAATCAATTTTCAAAATTTAAAAGTTGTACTTTGCTTTACTGTTTATATCTATGTCATTAATATAGTATCATTAATTGGTACTTGTAAATATTTGTACGGAATGTTGCTGCTAGTAGGTGTCAGCAAGTACAGTCTTTTTAAAACCCTGCCTTTTCATTATGGACTGATCCATAAGAGGAAATATCCTTTCCACTTCCACTTTGTCAAGACCAACATGATTGTACACACTTCGATGTAGTCACCCTTTGCTCTTCTCAACACCATTGGAAATGAGCCCAGTCAGTCTAACCTTGCTTCATAAGACAACTGCTCATTCCAGATATCAATCTAGTAAATCCCCTCCTATTTATTTATTTCATTTGATAAGAAGGCCAAAAATACAAAGCATTTATTTTCCATTCCTGTTGTAATAAAGGACAGCATTTAATTGGCTTAATTAAGTGCTGTGCTTGCATACTAACTTTTGTGGTGAATGCACAAGAATTATGCTGTTGTTTTCCTTTTAAGTAATACTCTGCTTATTTATTCTTCCAAATTGGATAACTTCACATTTTCCCACATTATATTCCATCTGCCAACTTACTCAAGTTATATCTGTCTGCAACTTCCTCATGTCCTCTTCACAACATACTTTCTACATATTTTCATGTTATCTGCAAATTTTTTAGCTACCATCTCATTGCTCCCTTTCCTAACTCATTGATATAAATGTATGGGGCTAAGGCCAAACTTCTATCATATTAGTATGTTAACCCCAACACCATGAGCTCCCACTTTATGCAATAACCCATGTGGCACTTTGGGAATATAATGCACCCTAAACCTTACTAAGGAGCAGGAGATGTTTTGAAGACATAATTAAAACCCTATATTAATGTTTCTTGTGGTATGTGTTCAACATCAGAGCTCAGGACAGAGGGAAAATAATGATCGAAAGCTGAATTCTGAGAGTTTGTGCAGAGAGAGGATTGTCGTAGATATGAGATCCTGCCATGAGAACACATCACCTGAGAGAGGAGGAATTTACTCACAAGAAAGCTATTGATTTGTGCAGAAGTTGTGAGGTTGTCGATCACCATCTGGAGTGTATTAATGCACGAATAGCTGTGAGTTTGCATTGTGCTATGAGACATTCCAGGTTGAATGAGAGCAGCATTTTGGAAGAAGAAAATAAATATTTTTTTAGAAAAGCCAGCAGAAGGATCAAGGGCAGAGTACAGGATATAAAATTTGCAGAGGACACCACAAAACAAAGCATATCCAGCATGGGGAAAGCTGTGTTCTAACTGCAAGAAACTAAATCACTTGGCTTGCATGTGTTTAGCTAAAAAGAAGCATTGAAAACCTGCAATGCTGGCTGCTGGAGAGCTGTCATCCATCATTCTGTACACATTACAACAGGTTGGCATCCATAGATCTAAAATAATAAATAGTTTTGTGACTGTTCAAATGATGACCAAAAGGACAGCATCAACTGAGTGGGAAGTGCCCACAGAGACACAGGTGTACCTTCATGAGCTTCACAGACTTGTGTAAGGTCCTGACCTGAACATCTATCCTTTGAAGGTAAGATTGTAGCAGTATGGTGGAATGAATTCATGCCAAGAGGACAAATGAAGCTGAGAGCCCTTGTGATGGGAGGAATAAAGATCTGGAGTTTCAGATTATGGACATTAAATAAAATGCACTCATTTCAGCTGAAACCAGTCTGAACCTTGGACATGTAACCCTATATGTGCCAGAAGAGATTTGGAACATTAAGCAGGCCACTAAGCTATTGACTGCTGAACAGGTCCTAGAAGATTACAAAGATGGTTCTACAGATTTTGTATGTCTTCTTAGTGAACGTCATCTCAATAAGTGGGAGTGTGGATCCAATTTAGCACCTGCTAAGGAGATTTCCAGCTTCCCTCCAGCCCAAGCTGCAAGACAAGTTAGAGGAGTTGGAAAAGAAGAATAATCAAGAAAGTGACAAAATCAGGGTGAACAAACAGAAAACCAAATTTCACTTTGATTAGACTGCCAAATAATTGCCTGAACTGAGCATTGGAGCACTAATCAGAGTACAAAATTTCATGCTTTCAACAAGAGTCAGCCTGTGTGGAGACTTGGGACCTGTGTAGAGCCATTGACACCTCAATCTTACGCGGTGAACGTGAATGACCAGATATATCGTTGGAATCGCAACATCTGTTCCTTCACACAGGCAACTGATCAGGAAGCTGTGATCTCACCATCTGCATGGAGTACAGGACAGCCATCAGTCCAAGATGGCAACAGCAACCTGCCACAGAACTATATTCCCCAGAGAAGTAACATCGCCCTTTTAGCAGGTACCAGAGAGACTGCGCATGCATGCTGTTGGAAGACCTGCATGATTTAAACATTATGTATGGACTGCATGTGCAGAGACTGACAAAAGTAAGACTGACTAAAATTAACACAGGTTTTGTTCACAAATGATTATTTTTGCTATCAGTCATGTATGTTGGGTACCTCTGTGCTGCAAATAGTAGTGCATGCAAGTTTGTTTTGTCTTTTATTTTTGTAAAAAGGGAAATGATTGGAGAAATGCAGTTGTACATACTGTAATGGCTGGTTTGCTGTAGTCATGTGGTCTCTATCTTTGCTGTAACTTGCTTTTACTTTAGTTTGTGGCAGCCATTAAACACATTACTTGAAAGAAGGACCTTGTGTTTTTTGTTTATTAATTAAAGTAAAAATGTTGTGCTGTTCTCTTGCTTCCTCCACTTTCTTTCGTCCCTCTGTTCTCTTGCACTCAACTCCCTTGCCTCTTCCCTTCTTTTCTCATGTTGTTGTTTTCCTGTGTTGAGGCCTAAATATGAGAATCCCATTCTGCTAGAACATCTTTGTCCCAGGCTAGTTCAAAGTACAGTTCCTCACTGACTGTTGTGCATGTTTTGACAGTGTTGACAATCCTCCGAGCTTTTCCATGTCGAATACGGCTTTCTGACAAGGACTCTGCTTCTGCAGTCGAAGAAGAGGTAAAGTTTACTGTTGTTCTTCCAATTAATATTAAAAAAAACAAAGAACTGCAGGGTGTTGGAGATCTGCGACAAATACGGCATTATCTCTCTCTTCACAGGTGTTGCCAGACCTGCTGAGTTTCTCCTGCACTTTCTGTTTTGGTTGTTCAAGTTTATTCCCATCATCCCCATCTTTCTCAGTCTTAGGCAGCAAGCTCTGTGAGAAAGAAATTTAATATTTCATGTTGATGATCTATAATCCGGCTTCAGGGTGGGTGACTGAGTGACTAGTTGGCTGGAGGAACATCTGCATCAAGCCACCTCTCCTTCTGCCTTTCCCTGTACAAAACCATTGCTGTAAACCAGACTGGAAGAGAGGGAAATCCCAGGCTGAAAGGCTGCCCATCTTTGGATCCCACTTACATGTGATTTCTACTCTCTCAGAATACCCCAGCAGGGGCAAACCAAGCTCATTGTTAGCTAAAGCCAACTCTTTACCCCATTTTCTGTCTGTTTTCCTGGTGATAAGGAGTTGGGGCCGAGACTGTGTATATGTCTGTTCGTGTGTGTGTGTCTCTCTCTCTCTCTCTCTCTCTGTCTCTCTCTGTCTCTGTCTGTTTCTCTCTCTGCCTGTCTCTCTCTCTCTTTCTCTGCGTCTCTGTGTGTATGTGTCTCTCTGTGTGTCTGTCTGTCTCTCTCTCTCTCTTGCTGTCTGTCTGTCTCTGTTTCTGTTTCTTTTTCTTTTCCTTCCCCACCCCTTAAACAAGAAGGCAAAAGTAAGCTTTTATTAGTTATTTTTGCGACTGGCACTTTTTTTGGTTATTGTTTCAATTATTCATTGACACAGTCAATTTATTGAATAGGAATTGTTTTCTTTCTGAAACTCACTGCCTTGGGAAACCTTAATCTTACTGAAATTTGCTGATGGCTCCCAAGTGATAGCAAATTGAAATGTCCTCCCCACTCCCAAGTGAAAAAGTTGGTAGTTTTGTTTTGTCCTCCATTTAATGTTTCTCCTTGATCAGAGTCATTGACTCTGGTTCCCTATCCCCATCCTCCCAGTACTGTGAGAGTTTTCCTTATTCTCTCATTCTACATCTAGGGCATTATTCCCCATCATTTCTACTAATTCTAGAGTGTTCATGTCATCAGGTACATCTTGTCTTGCATATTCAGTAGTCACTCTCCAAAAAACTGTTTCTCTTATCTCAGCCCAGATAGTCTTGCCCTTCCCAAATCATCTTCTCATGAAAGCACAGCACTTACTCAAATATTGCTTCTTCCAGAGATAGTGATCTACATTAAACTTCTATCCTCTAAGTCGAATATTCTATTTGAAATGACTAAATTCTTACATTGGTAAATGAAATAAGTGTTAAAATAAGAGAAATGTAAAAAAAACTAAAACTCGCTACTTACAGGATCTCCTATACTGTACGTCTCGTGAGTGGAATTCTGGGTACTGCTTCTCATGGTTGAAGTTGCCCTCTGGACCATGAGAATTGGGTTCTCCCTAGTGCACACCCTAGGCAGTGGGATGCCATAGGGAGAGGCTGCAAGTCAGAATGTTAAGAGAAGTTGCACCAAAACAGTGCTGATCAGTTCGATACTGTAGTAAACAGCATCAAAGTGAATCTCGTGGTGCTTAGAGATTTCAGGCTGCAGCGACTTACTGATGTTACAGTGAAACTATGCTAAACAGAGCAATGTTAAATGAGGACTTCTAATATTAAACATGTTGTTAATGCATGGTGATGGTGTATCTTTAAACTGTTGGTAATTACTGTTGGACTGCCAGAGCAACGTTGTTTGTTTCTCATCGGAGCCTCTTCACATTTTTTGAAATTCATTTGTGGGAGTAATGAAAATTGCAAAACCATTTCAACCGCCTTTCACCGGCTTGTGTGACACCACCAACATGCATGTCCTGGCCCTCGAACAGAAACTTCAGATAGTAAATGCATTTATCCAACATCTGTACACACACACACACACATGTGTGCTGGTCTGGAGGTAGTTTGTTCAGTCTTGCCTCACCTGACTTTGCATCTTCGCTGAACTGAAATCAATCTCTTTTCTACAGATTTGCCAGAACCTGTTCCTGCGGGGGCTGTCCTTGGTAGGTTGGTACCATAGCCACCCGTACACGCCTGCTCTGCCCTCCCTGCAAGACATCGATTCGCAGATGGAATATCAACTGAAACTACAGGGAACCACTAACAGTTTCCAGCCCTGTCTAGCACTTATCTGTGGTAAAAAGTTCATGATTCATTGATCTCTGAGTCTGCATTCAGGATATAAAAGATTAATACAGTAATGTGGTCAATCCAGAGAGGGTACAGTATATACATCAGCCTGTGAATGATGTGTGGTGGCTGCAGTGCCTTGAGTCTGATGAGGAAAATTAGTCAGCATACCTGCATCTAGATGATGACAATCTAGAGCCATAGAGCATGGAAACAGACCCTTTGGCCCAACTCATCCATGCCGACCGTTAACTAATCCCATTTGCCTGCATTTGGCCCAAGTCCTTCTAAACCTTTCTTATCCATGTACGTGTCCAGTTATCCTCTTAAATGTTCTAATGGACTGGCTGAGGTCACTATGAAGGATTATCCTTCTCAACCTCTTCCCTTCCCTGAGGAGTGGTGACACTTGGGTTAAACCACCACCCGTCATCTCTGCAATGAGAGAACAGCCCCACAACCTGATAAAACTATGGCAACTTTTTATCTCTTCCCTCACAACTCCGTTCCTTCCCCATCAAACCCATCCCATTCTCTGGTCACTGCTGCAGCATGAATGAACCGTTCTCAACCTCAGCTGAGTTTTTGATATGATAACTTCTTTACCTCAAGGACTGCCTGTTTCTACCGATACACACAGACTGCCTTCAGTCAATTTCTGCTGAAACCTTCAGCTGTCATTCTCAACTCAACTATCCTAATGCTTTCCTGGTCAGCCTCCATAAACTTAAGCTTATTCTGAAATCTGTTCCTATGTCCTTGTACAAACTTCTCTTCACCAATCACCCTTGTGTTTGCTGTCTTATATTGGCCCCAGCTCCATGAGCATTTCTAATTTTAATATGAGTTCACATATTTTGTCTTTCTCTTCCCAAGCTTTAACTTCTTGGGGGCACGGTGGCACAGTGGTTAGCACTGCTGCCTCACAGCGCCAGAGACCCGGGTTCAATTCCCATCTCGGGCGACTGACTGTGTGGAGTTTGCACATTCTCCCCGTGTCTGCGT
>NC_057740.1:11054678-11076206 GCF_004010195.1 Chiloscyllium plagiosum
GGCCTGTTTCCACACTGTAGGGAATCTAATCCTTCTTCAATCTTTCAATCATTGCAAGAGTTAAGCTTCCTCCCCCTCCCCAATTTCAAACTCTGGCCTCTTGCATACTCCCCAATGTCCAGCCAATTGAGCTTTCAAATATATCAGCTCTAAGGTCTGGCATTCTCTCCCTAAAATTATTTGCTCTCTTTCACCCTGTAAAGTACATCTTAAAACTGATCGCAAAGGAAGTTTATCTTCTCTCTCCAGACGTCCGTTTTGGGAAGGTCCATTTCAGACGGATTGCAGTGATGATCTGTCTTTCAATGATTTTGTGCATTTAAAAGGTGCTGTAAAACTGAGTAATTTGGAAAGCATCACGCTAAGCTAAATTAAGCACAGCCCTTCCCTCTAATATGCACAGATCAAAGCTTCAGCAGGTGCCTGATCAATAGAAAGTGTATACATAGATATCGAGGTTTACAAAATTATGAGGGGCATGGATAGGATAAATAGACAAAATTGTTTCTCTGGGGTCGGGGAGTCCAGAACTAGAAGGCATAGGTTTAAGGTGAGAGGGGAAAGATATAAAAGAGACCTCAGGGGCAGCTTTTTCACACAGAGGGTGGTACGTGTATGGAATGAGCTGCCAGAGGAAATGGTGGAGGTTAGTACAATTGCAACATTTAAAAGGCATCTGGATGGGTATATGAATAGGAAGGGTTTGGAGGGATATGGGCCGGGTGCTGGCAGGTGGGACTAGACTGGGTTGGGATATCTGGTCAGCATGGATGGGTTGGACCAAAGGGTCTGTTTTCGAGCTGTACATCTCTATGCCTCTATGACTGTATATGATGACCTGTATAGTCAAACAGGCTACTGGGATTCCTGATGATGGGCTTTATTTTCCTGCTCCTTGGGTGTTGCCTGACCTGCTGTGGTTTTCTAGCACCGCACTCTCAACTCTAATCTCCAGCATCTGCAGTACTCACTTTCACCCACTGGGATTTGTTGTCTAGGTGCACATGAGAAATATTTGTTCCAAAATGCCAGTGCCAGAGGAAGCTGAAATGTATGTCCTCAAAAGAATCTTATCTTCTGGGGAGGGGGGTGGGATGCAAAAGAAAGCTATTTTCTGTACTGTAGTTGGCAGGACAGTCCTAACCTGCAGCAGGTCAGGCAGCATCAAAGGAGAAGGAGAATCGATGTCCGAAACGTCGATTCTCCCTCTCCTTTGCTGCCCGACCTGCTGCGCTTTTCCAGCAACACATTTTTGAGCTCTGATCTCCAGCACCTGCAGTCCTCACTTTCTCCTAGTCCTAACCTGCAGAATTGCAAGTGACCATGGGAACAAGTCAAATTAACAGAACAAACCAACAACATGACAATCAAGAATAAAAAAGGAATGAAAATCTCAAAGGTTTGGAATGGGAGGATGGACTCCAACTAGGCCCTGGTGGGTTATGGTGATCACAGTGACCGAAGTCACTCTTTAAATCCCGAAACCTAGTCTGGACAGGCGACAGATTGTGGTCCTGATAGTGAGTATTTCTGCGTTATTGTACTTATTAACTCCTGGGAGGGGAAAATATCCTAATGGTCTCTCACTTGACTTTCAGGGCCATATCATCAAGGAAGCACTGACTTGGAATCCAAAATTGCTCCGTTCTGGGTTCTGCCTCCCCCAGAGGTAAGTGATCCATCTCTCACCATGTTTTCATAGATGGTTATTATCAGAATTCCCTGGTAATATCACAACGTCTGCTTGCTGCTAAAGCGAATCAGAAAGCTAATCTGCGGTTGCTGTCACTAGAAGTGAGGCTGGAAGAGGACAGCAGGTCAGACAGCATCAGAGGAGCAAGTCAAGGATGAAGGGTTTTGGCCCAAAACGTTGGCTTTCCTGCTCCTCGGATGCTGTCTGACCTGCTGTGCTCTTCCAGCTTCACATCTATTGACTCTGACTTTAAGCATCTGCAGTTATTACTGTCTCCTGTGATTGCTGTGTTCTGTCTGTAGACTGGAATCATCACATAAGTCCTCTAAAGATGAGCCTTGATCCATGTAGAAGCTGAACCTGGCCTACCATGAATATAGATGGGGAGTGTGACTGATCCCACATTCTTACCCTGATCTTCTCCCATGAGTCAGTTGAAGCCACAATCTCTTTTGCCTACCCCTCAACACTGGAACTGCACAGTGGGTTGGAGTAAAAACTGTTGAGGGTGCACTTAATGCTGCCCTGCTCCTGTAAGTCGACTATTGAAGGCAGGAGGAATTTAGAGGCATCTGTCAATTTGAAAAGTCTTGAGCAGCACTTATTCCGTTCCACTGAGCCGGCTGAGATTTAAGACCACTGAATTTGTACAGATAATGCTGCTGAGTCTAATATCTCATTCCTTCTAAAATTGCATTACCTCAGTATCACCTCTTCCTGTGTCCTCCATCTGTGAGGTATAGAGTAAAACAGCAGAAAGAGTTTTATACATCAGAGTTAATTTCTGTAGTTATTACTTTAGGGACTGGAATCAAACCAGAATTTCCCTCTCTGGATATATTTAACATCTCAAAGGTTCAAGTTGCAAAACAGTACTGTTTGCAGCAGTGAATTACTCAATGTTCTATAAAAAAAATTACCCGGAGATGCAGAAAATTCTTCATGAAATTAAACTTTAATCTTGAAAAATCAAAGCTGTGGGAGCCAGCAAAATGTCTTCCCTGACTTCCCGCAAACTCTTTGTTCTCTTATACAGTTTTTCTTTCCGCGCTTATTAGATAACATTAGCATAGCCAATCACGCTGGCTTGCTTTGTCTTTCTAAACTAATAATCGTCTGCCACACTGGTTCCCTCCGTCACACTTAACCTATCACATTATAACACCATCATCTTCAGCATTAGCTCATCTCCCGGTGATTTAACTAGCCTATCACAATGCACCACCATTACCTGTTACTGGAGCCCTGTAACATGATCCTGGGCATGCATTGCAACACTAAGTTATCTACATTATTGCCATAATAACTTCCATATGAGCAACTGTTTGGCCTGAGGCTCTTAACTTTAAAGTAAACACTATTTGGTTTGGAAAATAACACTTTCTGGAGGCTCCTGATGATGGATTAAGTGAAAATGTGCAGCCCCAGGTAATTACTAATGGACACTATCAAATGAATCTTCATTTAATTCATGTAACTAATTTTAGAATTGCAGAACCCAGTTCTCACGCTCATTGACTGTGTGGCACGAGAGAGTCATTTATCACCAAATACGCTTATGCTGTCTCTGAAACCCGATGGATTTGTGACAGGGAAATCGCGCGAAAGCCTAAATGCTTTTGAGGATTAGTAAATTCCTCAAAAAGGAAATGTAGCTGATGCTTTATTATATGGATTCCTAGCAGAATTTGCATTTGCATAACACTTTGCAGGACATCTGAAAGAACTTCAAATATTTTAAAGTGTATTCACTGTTGAATTGCCTCAATGTAATAACCAACATGCACAGTAAGATCCCATAAACAACAATATGATAACCTGGTCTAGTAGGACTTGGTGAAAAGAGGCATTCACTGTTCTTCTAATAACCTTTCACATTGATCTGACTGGACAGATCTCACAAACCTCACACATTAAAGATGCCACATTTGAGAAGAACGTGCTGTCTCCCTAGTGTACAAGGTACCAGCCTGAATTAGGTGCTTTATGAATCAGCACAATACATCTCACACCAGGAAGTGAATGTGAAAATTTATGGATTGTTGTAAAACATTGTAGAACTGAAGGACAAGTCATTGGACTTAAAAAATCAACTCTGTTTCTGTCTCCACAGATGCTGGCAGATCTGCTGAGTTTCTGCAGGACTTTCTGCTTACATTTGAGATCTCCAGCATCTGCAATATTTTGACTTTATTAGATTGATGTCCTTTACTGCCTCTCCCAGCCTGGTCTATATGTGACTCCAGGCCCATGCTAAGTGGTTGACTGTTAAAGCCCTGGGGTCAACTTGCAATGGGCAATCTGTAACTAGCTGGCCAATACCACTCCCATGAAACAAACAAGCAACAGCAAAAGCCACAGTAGATTTACAGAGATAGAGCTCCTGTGGTGCAGTGGTAGTGTCCCTGCCTCTGAACCAGAAGACCTGAGTTCAACCTGCTCCAGAGGTATGTCATAACACATCTGAACAAGTTGATTAGTAGTATTTGTATCAGGGAGAAACTGGGGCAGATATTGGGGATTGATGGGAGATAACGTTGTTTCAATTTGAGGAATTTTTATCGTGTGAACAGGGAAACTATTGGCAGTAAAGTAAAATCAAGAACTGTGGGTGCTGGAAATCTGAAAGTAAAATACACATTGCTGAAGAAACTCTGCAGGTCTTGCAGCATCTGTGGAGAGAAAGCAGAGTGGACATTTCAGGTCCAGTAACCCTTTTTATTGCAAAGTTTTTCTTTGTAAATGTTCTTGAATGGAATGCAGGCAGTACTGTTGTGCTCATTCCTAATTGTCTTGAACTAAATGCTGGACCATTTCAGAAGGAGGTTAACCACTGTACTGTGGGTCTGGAGTCCTATGCAAGCCAGACCAGGAACAGATGGTAGATTTCATTCCCTACAAAACACTAGTAAAACAGATGGGGTTTCAATGATAGTTTCACAGTCATGATGTGGAGGTGCTGGTGTTGGACTGGGGCGGACAAAGTTAAAAATCACACAACACCAGGTGATAGTCCAGCAGGTTTATTTGGAAGCACTAGCTTTCAGAGTGCTGCTCCTTCATCAGGTAGCTGGTCAAGTAAGAGGAGGAAGGAGCAGCACTCCAAAAGCCTGTACTTCCAAATAAACCTGTTGGACTTTCGTCTGGTATTGTTCGATTGTTAACCTGGTTTTATAATCATCATTGTTAAGTCTAGCTTTCAATTCCGGAATGGTGGGATTTGAACTTGTAGCCCCCGAGCATTGGTCAAGGCCAGTCACATTACCACTTCTGATGTTACCTCCCCCTACAGTATTATTGGGGCTCCTGTGATTGTGACCTGGGATGGAGGTAATCCCTGTGATAGCCTTAAAAGGAAATGAGAAATATTTGTAGAAAGTAAAATTAAATCTATTGTAATGGGAATAAACAATGAGCTTTCAGTGAGCTAGCACAGACACAGTGGGTCAAATGACCTTGATTGAGTGCTAGTTTGGGTCAGAGGTCAAAAGGTTATGCTTCAAATCCATTCCCATAATTTGGATCATTTTGATGCTGAGGGATGAGATGTTAAACCAGAATGTGGAAGAGTGAAGATATGATACCATTTCATGAACATTTATCCCTGCAGACAATAGCATCACAACAGATTTCATTTCTCTCATTGCTGTCTGTGGCACCTTGTACTGTGCAGCTTGTTGCTGGTTTTGACCTCTGACTACAGTGACCACACTTCAGAAATATTCCGTTACCTCGGGGCATGAGTATGTTACATAAATGTTTGGACTTTCCATTCTTTTCATGCTATAAAACTCTATGGGTTAGAAATACAACTTGTGGTAATCTATTCTGCCCTTGAAAAATGGTGGTTAACATTCACTTTGGGGGAGACTGCTTGTTGCAGTATTTGTACAAGCAGTCTGCATGTTTGTAAATTGCATGCGACTGCTTGAATTTGCAAATTAGGTCCCTATGCAAGTCTCCCCCAGCCGGTGGGGTAAGGTGCTTGTCTGTTTGGCTGACTGATGGCATGTACCTGACCATGGATTCGGTTTGGACCTCATGTCTGCGAGAATCGCTCAGTGAAATCGTGGTTGCACTGATCACAGCCGGTTTTGGTTGGGAGAGGAAGTTCTCGGTCTAATTCCATTCTTGGGTTGAGTAGTTATCCTGTGTCCATGGGACATTGTGATGTAGGACTATCAGCATCTGTTGGGACAGGGTGAGGGTTTGGGCATCTTAATGCTGACAGTTTAAGTAAAAGAATCCATTTGTCGCGGGTCTGTGTATCATCGCTGCTGTCAATCCATTTTCATCTCTTTTAGCAAAAACCCAATGATTATGGCATTCCCATGGAAGTGGAGATGACCTACGTGCAGGATACATTTCTAACCTCGGACGTCCTACATGAAATGGTATTTTTTTTTTGTAATGCCTCGACTTCGGTTTGTTTCACAAAACAAAAATGTACCTTTTGGACATTTATCAATGTTCTTCAGTGTTTTTGCCTGGCCATTGCAAGCTGTATGATGATCCACTGGGATTCTGTTACAAACTGAATGTGATTGAGACTCAAATGATAGCGTGGCTTATAATACACACGCTGTCTGAAAACTCCATCCTGACATCATCCCATCCCAATTTCTCACCGAGTGACTCTAGAAATTGAATTTCAGCATCAGGGCCTATCTCACAATGACTGTCCTGAACTGAAATACTTCAGCATGATCCCGTCCTTCAGGAGTCTCCTTAAAAACAATTTGCCCAACAGTGCATTCTGGCCGGCCCTCATCTTGTTCCATTTTCCCTTACAAGGATATTGCCAGGGTTGAAGGATTTGAGCTATGGGGAGAGGCTGAACATGCTAGGGTTGTTTTTCCCTGGAGTATTAGAGGTTGAGGGGTGACCTTATAGAGCTTTACAAAATTATGAGGGGCATGGATAGGATAAATAGACAGTCTTTTTCCTGGGGTGGGGGAGTCCAGAACTAGAGGGCATGGTTTAGGGTGAGAGGGGAAAGATATAAAAGGGACCTAAGGGGCAGCTTTTTCACACAGAGGGTGATATGTATATGGAATGAGCTGCCGGAGGAAGTGGTGAAGGCTGGTACAATTGCAACATTTAAAAGGCATTTGGATGGATATATGAATAGGAAGGGTTTGGAGGGATATGGGCCGGGTGCTGGCAGGTGGGACTAGATTGGGTTGGGATATCTGGTCAGCATGGATGAGCTGGACCGAAGGTTCCATGCTGTACATCTATGTGACTCTATGACTATGACTCCTGTTCCTTGTTCTCACTCCAATTAAAGTTCTTTCTGAGTAGCGCCAATGTGAACCAGTGGTGTGAGGGAAGCAGCAGCCATTGGGAGTATGTACAATTGGAATAGTCTTGCCTTTTTGAAGTTCAATGCAAGTGAGAACTCAGATGAGCCTATTCTGGTTTTGAAGAGTGAAGCGGAAACAACTAAAGTATTTGATTTTAAGCAATAAAGAAATATCAATAGCAAATACATTGCATAAAATTAAAATAAAGGGCCATTCAATGAGCGGACTGATCATCCAGAGAACAAAATTTACCAGAAACATAATGAGTCACTTATGAAACTGCATAAATAACCAAAAACGCTTTCAAGATCTAAATATACAGATTCACATCCACATGCACATAAAATTTCCATGTATTCACGTTTCAGTCCTTTCAAACTTTCACTTTGTTCTGATTCTATTTTACAGATGTACGTGACTTCCAATTTAACTGCAAACCATTAAATATGAAAGAATGTAATTTAATTGAGCCTGTTCTATTGTAACAAGTATTAACTGTAAATAATACATAAAATCATAACTATTGCAGGGACATGGTAATGCATTATGTGAACCATATTACACATTACTCAAAGAATTGCATTTTACACAGATCCTGTGCAAAGTGTACATTCTCATTATTCTCCCATCAGTATCATATGTCTAAAATTGTGAATGCAGAATGTTTATTCATACTAATGCAGAAGTCTTATGTTCAAAAGTTAATTTTAGTTTGGGGGGAGTGTTGGTGGCAGCGTATATATGGTCAAGGCAAATGATTCATGTCGCATGTCAAATATTCTTGCAGCAACTGTGCACCTGCCTCACGGAAACCCACCTTGTTTTCCTAAGTTTTCAGGAACATTTCAGTAGTGCCCTTTCCTCCCACCCAGTGGCCAGCTTCTGCAAGTGCATGAAAACTCAAAGCAGTTGCTAAAAAGCTTCCGATACTCCCCTCACTGTCAGATACGTTAGATTATAGTTAACAACATAACTGGTTGCCTCACATTGTAACACATCTTTGAGATTGTTTGGGAACTGGGAAAGTGGGTACAGATGTGATCTAGAGTCATAGTATAGAGCTCTGTAGCACGCAAACACCCTTCGGTCCAATTCGACACCGCCAACCAGATGTCCTAAATAAATCTAGTCCCATCTGCCAACATTTGGCCCATATCCCTCTCAGCCCTTCCTATTCATATACCTATCCAGATGTCTTGTCACTGTACCAGCCTCAACCATTTTCTCTGGCAGCTCATTCCATACACATACCATCCTCTGTGGGGAAAAGTTGCCTCTTAGGTCCCTCTTGAATCTTTTCCCTTTCACTTTAAACCTAAGCTGAAGGGTTCTGGACTCTGGACAAAAGACCTTGGCTATTCATCCTGTCTATGATTTGATAAACCTCTATAAAGTCACCTCCTCAGCCTCTGACACTCAAGGGAAAACAGCCCCAGTCTACTCAGCCTCTCCCTATAGCTCAAACCCTCCAACCCTGGCAACATCCTTGTAAATCTTTTCTATATCCTTTCAAATTTAACAACATCTTTCGAACAGCAGGGAGACCAGAATTCAATGCAGTATTCCAAAAGTGTCCTAACTAATATCCTGTGCAGTCTGACATAACATCCCAACTCCTATTCTCAATGCATTGACCATTAAAGGCAAGTGTACCAAACACCTTCATCACTATCCTATCTAACTGTGTCTCTACTTTTAAGCAAATATGAACCTGCACCCCAAGGTCTCTGTTTGGCTACACTCCCCGTGATCTTACTATTAAGTGTAAAAATCCTTCCTTGATTTGCCTTACCAAAATGCAATGCCTCACATTTATCTAAATTAAACTCCACCTGTATGCATACATCCACGAAAGTTGCCACCCAGGTTGATAGTGTTGTTAAGAAGGCATATGGTGTGTAAGCTTTTATTGGTAGTGGGATTAAGTTTTAGAGCCATGAGGTCATGTTACAGCGGTACAAAACTCTTGTGCAGCTGCACCTGGAGTATTGCTAACAGTTCTGATTGCCGTATTATAGCAAGGATGTGGAAGCATTGGAAAAGACGCAGAGAAGATTTACCAGGATGTTGCCTGGTATGGAGGGAAGCTCTTATGAGGAAAGGCTGAGGGACTTGAGGCTGTTTTTGTTAGAGAGAAGAAGGTTAAGAGGTGACTTAATAGAGACTTTTAAGACATTCAGAGGGTTAGATAGGGTGGACAGTGAATTTTTTTTTCCTCAGATGGTGACATAGCTTTAAATTGGGAGATGATAGATATAGGACAGATGTCAGAGGTAGTTTCTTTACTCAGAGTAATAGCGGCGTGGAATTGCCCTGCTGGCAGCAGTAGTGGACTCACCAACATTAAGGGCACTTAAATGGTTATTGGATAAACATATGGATGGAATAGTGTACATTTGACGGGCTTTAGCTTGGTTTCACAGGTCAGCACAAAATCGAGGGCTGAAGGGCCTGTACTGCGCTGTAATGCTCTATGTTCTATTCATTCAATGAATCAATCTTGGAGTCATTCATTCATTCGTTCATTGATTCAATCTTTGCATTCGTTCTTTCCTTCATTCGATAAATCACTTTTTGCATTCTGTCATTCAATGAACCAATCTTTGAAGACATTCATTCATTCAGTCAATGAATGAACTGTTGCATTCATTCATTCATTCGTTCGTTCAATAATTCAATCATTACATTAATTCTTTCTTTCAAAAAATGTATGGATTTGTTCGTTCATTCGATCATTCAATGAATCAACAGCGAGATCTTGGGGGTACATGTACATTCATCCCTCAAAGATGATAGGGTTGTTAAGAATGTGCATGGTATTCTGGCTTTCATTAATAGGGGAATTGAGTTTAAGAGCCGCGAGGTTTTGCTGCAGCTCTATAAAACCCTGGTTAGACCACACATGGAATATAGTGTCCAGTTCTGGTTGCCTCATTATAGGAAGGATGTAGATGCTTTAGAGAGGTTGCAGAGGAGATTTACTAGGATGCTGCCTGGTTTGGAGGGCTTGTCTTTGGAGACAGGTTGAGTGAGCCTGGGCTTTTCATACTAGAGAGAAGGAGGAAGAGAGGTGACTTGATAGAGGTGTACAAGGTAGTGAGAAGCATAGATAGAGTAGACAGCCAGAGACCTTTTCCCCAGGCAGAAATGGCTGTCACAAGGGGTCATAATTGGAGGAAGGTGTAGAGGAGATGTCAGAGGTAGGTTCTTTACACAGAGAGTGGTGGGTGAGTGGAATGCACTGCCAACAGTGGTAGTAGAGTCAGAGACATTAGGGACATATAAACACTGCTGGACAAGCATATGGCAGTAAATTGAGGGGTGTGTAGGTTAGGTTGATCTTAGATTAAGATAAATGCTCGTCACAACATCATAGGCCGAAGGGCCTGTACTGTTCTATGTTCATCTGCCACCCCTCAGCCCATTGGCCCATTTGATCAAGGTCCCATTGTACTCTGAGATAACTTTCTTCATTGTCCCCTACACCACAAATTTTGGTGCCATTTGCAAACTTACTAACCATTCCTCTTATATTCACATCCAAATCATTTATACAAATGACAACCAGCAGTGAACCCAGCACCGATCCTTCGGCATACTGCTGGTCACAGGCCTCCAGTCTAAAAACCACTCTCCACCACCATCACCACCCTGTCTCCTATCTTCAAGCCAACTTTGTATTCAAATGGCTAGTTCTCCCTAGATTTCATGTGATCTAACCTTGCTAACCAGCCTACCATGTAGAAACTTGTCAAATGTCTTACTGAAAGTTTATATAGATAACATGCACTGCTGTGTCTTCATCAATCTTTGTCACTTCTTCAAAAAACTCATTAGTGAGACACGATTTCTCATGCACAAAGCCAAGTTGACTATCCCTAATCAGTCCTTATCTTTCTAAATACATTTAAATCCTGTCCCTCAGAATCCCCTCCAACAACTTGCCCACCACTGACTGGCTTTTCCTTACTACCTTTCTTATGTTATGGCACCACATTAGCCACCTTCTAATCTTCTGGCACTGTACCTTATGGCAATCGATGATACAGATATCTCAGCAAGGGGGGCCCAACAATCACTTCCCGAATTTCCCACAAAGTTCTAGTATACACCTGATCTGGTCCTGGGTGTTTATCCACCTTTATGCGTTTTAAGATGTCCAGCACTTTCTCCTCTGTAATATGGACACTTTTAAAGATCTCACTGTTTATATCTCCATGTAGTCTAGCTTCCATACCCTTCTCCACAATAAATATTGATGCAAAGTACTCCTCTAGTATCTCATTCATCTCCCCGATTCCATGCAGAAATGATCTTGTTGATCGTTAAGGGGCCTTATCCTCTCCCTAGTTACTTTTTTGCCCTGAATACAATTGTAGAATCACTTTGGATTTGCCTTAACCCTATTTGCCAAAACTATCTCGTGTCCCCTTTCTGCCCTCCTGATTTCCCTCTTGAGTATTCTTTTTAATAATTTTTAATAAATTGCGGATTTTGTTGAAATTCCCTTGACAGATGCTTTTGTTGGAATATTACAAAACAGCTCCAGACATTGTGAAATTCAAAGACAAATGGAATGAGGACACAACATATTTGGAGAAAGTTAAAGTAAGTTGGCTTTTACCCCTTGGATATTCTGAAAGTAGTTAAAGATTCCAGATGTTGTTTTTTGGCATCCACGTGCGCCGCAGACCACAGAGAACAAATCTGGAATGAAGAAAGGCTGATGTGGGATTTCACACTAATGGAAATCATCAGTAAGCCTTGTCTGGCACTGGCTCTGCTACTACAAAGGTTTCCTGGAGAAGTGTTTTCCAAAACCAAATACAACGATTTCCCGTGGTTGAGCTTTGGCTTGTAGATAACTCCAATCGGTGCTTTTATTCGGCATTTTAATGTCCTCAGTACTTTTTCAAGAGCCCTAGAAACCAGTTATTGCAACTTGGTGGTATGGCTACATCTTAATCATTTGTTTTTTTATTTCCTTTGTGTTAAAGGGATCCCTGGCCAATAAAACACCAAAGGACCAAACCTTTGTCAAAGTTCTGGAACACATTTATAACCAGCTGAGTGCCTGCAGTTAGTTAACTTCATTTGGATTCGTAGCATCTGAGAAATGGAACAAAGCTGGGGAAAAAAAGAAGGAACTGAGGAAGTTGAATGTGGAAATTATTCAGAAGAGATCAGGGTCAGATTGGAATGTGATTGTTCAGTGTTTCCTGTTTTGAATAGTCTTTGTGTTAGAGACAAACAAATTTGCCTCAAAATGGGGTTGAATGTTGACACCGATTTCAGTTCGTAGAATGTTGGTATCTAGTTTCACAATTGAATGACAGCTAGAATGCAAAATGTTAAACATGGAGACCTTCAGAGACACTACATTTAAGTAATGAATTTAAGAATGTTTTGTGAATGATTTTGTAAAAGCTCACTTCCACGATATCTGTGTGTGTTGTGTACTTTCACAGGTTTGTAGAATGAACTGGTATCCTGTTGGTGAGTCCAACAAAAAAGACTAGATCCCTGTTTGGAAGCCTGTCATGGCAGTGTGGAAATAGGGAAATTGGTAAAAAGAAAATTACAAAGCTGCAGGGATATACTGAAATGGTTTTTGTCACTGAGGGTACATGTGATAGGATGGCTGCAAAATCTGAAGACGTTCTGCCTTCTTAAAAAGAATTGTTTACTGGAAAGTTAAGCATCTACACAGGTTCAACCTGAGATGCATTAGTCTGACACAGAATAGCTGATGGAGAGTCTCACTTCTTTGTGCCCCTTTGCACACGAAATGGAGGAATTATGAGAAGTACCAGCAATCTCATGCTGTTGAGAATGCCAATGTACGGAACCCGCCTTAGAGATTGGAAGCTTTCTAACTCTGCATGGTCTCATTTAATTATTTGTACTTTCTCCAGTCCAAATTAGAATCCAAGTATCCATAAATGCACTTGGAGAAGTGGTGAATTTAGACCTTGCCTCCTTATTTTTCCTTTGATCCTTTGCAGACGGTTTACATCTTGATAATTGGGGTTCACACTCCTTTGCTAGCCAGTTGAGCACTGCTGGCAGTAGAAATTTTAACATTGCTCCCTCTCCTTCTACTGCCTATTGATTTTTCTTTGTTTTTTGGGAACAACCAGAACGTCACTTCACTGGGACTATCCAATTTGGCACAGAAAGAGAAAGGGCTCAATTAAAACTACAGCACCAACATGGCTTCCCTTTTCCCATGAGCAACTGGCGGGGGTCCTATTAGGTGCTGTGAGTGGTGGGTTTCAGACCAGGAGATCACAGTTCAGGGAATTTGAAGTACACGCCTATGATTCATCAGTATTGACGTTTTCCTGTGTAGTTTTTCCACAAGACTCTCTTTAGGCTAGTTGCAAAGTTAGTAAAAAAAAAAAGTCATGTCTGAAAAGCTGGGATCCATGCTCTTGCCTTATCTAGTTGCCAAAATGTAATGATAGTAAATTGAGACTGTCCTAAGCTGACTGTGTTTTAGTGAGTCAGATTATAGTGTTGTAGGATATTCAGGTCTTTTCTGTTGTGGGCCATTGGGTGCTCCTTATTACAAGAAAAATGAATAGTAGGTGCTTTATAAAATGTAAATACCTCACGTACAATAGGAAAGAAAATGTGTAAGTTTTGCAAATATTCAGCAAGTCCTCTTACTGGTAAGTAAAACACTAGTCTGTCATCTTTTGAATTTCGAATTGAATTAACAGATTTGCTGTTATCAGTTGGTCGTATTGACGCACTGACATGTGTTCCAGAGATGAAAAAAACAGGCTCCATCAGGGTGTATTGCTGATCTTGCCCAAGGTTACAATAAATTGGCCTCCCCTCAGCTTGAAGTCTGGATGGTGTGTGTGAGAGAGACATTCACTGTCGCTTGGATAAGGCACAAGAGGTTTCCTGGCACAGGAATAATGTTTTCCACAGGGAGAGGTGGGACAGGGAGTTAAAGCCCTGGTTACATCTAAAATGCTAGCAACCTTAGATATTACCACAGTCTTTTTAACAAGACTTTGTGAACCAGTTCAAACAGTCTTTGCGCTGCAAGACATTCTTATCTTTTGCGTTCTTGGTTCAGGAACACACTGTAGTCCACCTGTTTAAACTGTGCTGTCTTAACTATTAATCTTAATGAATCACGACCACACCCCCAACAGTATTCGTCACAAAGCTACTAAAAACTTACGCGCAAGAGCTGTTGTGGTGTAGTGTTAGTGTCCCTATCGCTGGACCAACCCCCACTCAGTGCACCACATGACTGGTGTGTAATAAGCAATGGTGCAGGTTTGTGTGTTCCCCCAAAAATAACCATAAATTCCAAAGCCATAATGTCTTATGAAAGTATAAGCTGACCACTAGATGACACTGCTGCATTTATTTTTTTTTCTGTTCTCTTGTGGTTGCAGTTTCGTCACCTGTGAGGGGGTGAAAGGAAACAAATTTGCCTGTTCTTCAGCAATTATGGTATCTGTTTGTTTGGATTGGCCTTCACAGGGCTGGGGTTTCCAAACATCAAAGGCTTGCTGCAAGCAAGTGAATAAATAACCAGTGTCACCATTGTACCTAGTTAAGCAAGGCCAGGTTAAACATGCAACTTTGCCTCAATGGTAATGCAGCTTTTAAAGGCTGGTTTTCATCGACATTCCCTTGCTGCTGGGAAGAAGTTGGCAGATTTTCATGAGCAGATTCAGGGTGCCAGTTGTTTTAGTAATACATTTGATGTTTACTTATGGACACAAGTCCCTGTCTTGGGGCAAATCCATGGTATAAACACATGGGGAAAGAGTCCTCCACCTGAGTGAAACTACTTTTGCCAATAAACTGTTGCTGTTCGGAGTTAGGTTTCCAATCACTAACCTGCAAATGCTTAATGCAGTATTATTGAAATTCCTTTTGAGTTATCTTAACATTGGGGAAGTTAACTGGTTAGCACCCATGACAAAAGAACATTACAAGCAGGTTTACAGAAGCAGCACCCCTTGTGGCTGAAATGGCCAAGAAGTCCTTCTACAGAAACCGATTTATTTTGTGCGTCACTGCTAGTGCTGTCTCTGTTGTGACTATTGATAGTGTTAGAATCAACAAAACACAGAGATGGATTCAAAGCTTTAAACCTTTGAATAATGCAAGATGTTTGAAGGCTTTGCATCAGAATGCATGATGAGAAATTTACCCAATTGTATGATGTCTGTAATTTCAAACCTTTGATTTTTTTTTCACACGAGCAGTGGACAAGGCCATAACAACTAGTCTGGCACTGTTAAAAATGACATCTATGATGCCTGAAAGTTGCAGGAGTGGATTTAGAGAACAGAAAAAAAAATTATTTTAAATCTACAGAGAAATGGGCCGCACGGTGGCACAGTGGTTAGCACTGCTGCCTCACAGCGCCAGAGAACCGGGTTCAATTCCCGCCTCAGGCGACTGACTGTGTGGAGTTTGCACATTCTCCCTGTGTCTGCGTGGGTTTCCTCCCACAGTCCAACGATGTGCAGGTCGGGTGAATTGGCCATGCTAAATTGTCCGTAGAGTTAGGTGAAGGGGTAAATATAGGGGTACGGGTGGGTTGCGCTTCGGCGGGTCGGTGTGGACTTGTTGGGCCGAAGGGCCTGTTTCCACACTGTAAGTAATCTAAAAAAAAATGCTGCATCAACAGAAAATAACAACTTGATTTTAGTAATCACATTTACCTTTCGACGAAAGTATTAGAAGCCACTTTGGTTGGTTTGACATGTTAAGAACAAATAACCTCTGCTCAAAAAGATATAGCAGTTGCACTTTTTGATCTTAAATGGGGATGGGGAGGGATCACTACTTTAGCAGCAGAACGATGTGATTTACACAGTGTAACGCTCCTCTTCCAAGTGTGAAGGACACAACATGGGATTTATCAATTACTTAAAAGACTTTGCAGACCTGCCCATCTATTATACTTTACCGAATCAGAGTTGCAGGTCAGATTTTCAGTCTTTATCAACTTTGGTTAATACATCAACCTACAGCCATTTCTCAGGAGCTGCAGGAACATAACATTCATTTAAAATGATTTGAACTCATGGAATTCTTATCTGTTTGTAATTTATATTGTGATTACATATGTGCCACTTATGTCCATGCTTCTGAACATGTGATTGTATTGTATTTTTATGTTTTTTATTGTAGCACTTTAGAGAAGTATCACCAATTTGTAGGGAAGAAATAGTTTTATTTCTCAATCACTACAAATATCTGTATCATGCAAACCAGGTATTTTTGAGTTTGATTTAGTTATATATTTAGAATTGAGGACAATCCAGTCAGGGAATCCAGTCAGGGTTTCCAGTCCATAACCTAACCCTTATTAGAATGTTTGTGTGGAAATCAGGCAGTCCTGTGCATGAGCAATTGTCCTGCCATCACTCACTGCCTAGATTTAAAGAAAAATGATAATAATTGATGTTAGGAATTTGAGTAAATGAAGCGTTTCATGGGACGAGAAAAGGAAAACACTTCTGGGGGAGGGAAAAAAACTTGGATCTTCAATTAGAACAGATATACAAACACATTGGGCTTGTATTTCATGTCAGAACTGATTTTTAATATTTTTGATAAGTTTAATTTTTCTACTTAATTTATCAGTTTAATTTACTTCCTGAAATTTATGGTTTATAAATTATGGACTGCCAATGGGGACACTCAGGTTTTCATTTTGTCTGTTTCTTACTGCAGCTGTGCCTGCCCCTTTTTAGTGTTGGGAGAATTCCATCAATGGTCAAAAGGACACATCTAGCACTGATGGTATTTATGTTGAAGTGTCAAGCAGCTAACACTCAGGATTTGGAGTGTGGAGTTTGATCTTTGACTGAGGGTGCTTCTTCCACCTCTTCTTGATAAGTCAGTAAATAAATTGGGGAAAAGTTAATGATTTCCTAGTCTATTATGTCAGTTGCCATTAACAGGAAGGTAGCAGTGCGAGGGACACTACAGTTAGTTCTCAACTTTGGAATAGGGAGGGAGACTAGTCGCAGAAATCAGTGAAGGTCACTGTTACTTGTATTAGAAAGTTCAAAAGCAGTGGAGGAGAGGATCAGTCTTGGCAATGAAGCCAGGTTTAGGTGAAGCATGATAACTTGGATGATATACCACAGGGAAAGCAATCTTTTGTGGACCTAGTGTTCACTAAGAGATAGCATTTGCAGCCATTGAGGAAAGAACTTGTGACTGAGGTGCAACAGCTCTCAACTCTGTTTTCACATTAACCAGCTGAAAGTAAAGCTGGTTTGGTACTAATCAGCTTGACAACAATATTCTCAAATCATATCTTTAATAGGTTGCCTGGAATTTGATGACTAGTTTTTCTTTTAAACAGCCTAGGTGTTGCTTTAGTTTTTAACCATTAATTAAACTCTCCAAGTTTCAAGTTACTCTGTGATTGATCCCAAAAGAATATAGATGAGAAATAAAATATCAAGAGCTAACTGAGTGAACCTTGAGATGGTTCAGAGACTGTTCACCACATAGTAAACTGGAAGATATTTGAGATGTCTGTTTATCCAGGTACATGATATTCAAGCAAGAGTCTGCCAGAATAGCTATTTAACTGGTCATAAAGGCTCCCTGTGAAATATGGTTGGGATAGTTAGTGTATTTGATCCTAGTGCACAGAACAATCCTTAATGAAGCACAAATCAGGTGCTCTCATTCAGAGGTCACAGAAGGCGGATTTAAAAATATTGCACATTCTAAGGTGTTGAGGTTGGAACATTTTTGGAAATGTGACTTTGTCTAATTATCCACTGAGTTATTAATGCTGAAACTTCAGTCCTCCCAGCATCAAGCTGACTCAGCTGTATGAGTACAGAAGTTAGAAAGGTTATGGCTTAGGACTTGGTGCATCATATTTGTTACTACACTGCATCTTAGAGGAGGATAGGGGCTTTAAAACATCATATTTTCAAGTCATGGCAGAAACAGGATTGTGGCTTTTTGTTACTGAATAGACCAAGTGAATTTAATGTAAAAGTGCTGTAAATATTCCAACGGTTTTAAAGAATTGCAATTATGTTGAAAACCCAGATGTAGACTTTTTAAATCTCAAAATATAATTTTTAAGTTTTAGTTTTCATTAATAAAATGATTTTGAAAATCTGAACTGGAGTTGCATTTGCTTTGAGACATCTTGTGGACTGTATTTAATTGCATTGCCAAGACTGATAACCTGAGAGTCAGCAAACTCAAACCCATGGTATTGAGCCACACACAACCGTGACTTGTACAAAACTAGAGGGCCAATACACTGAATAAAACTTACAGAAAACTTTCTTTTTCCTTGTGAATTGGAAATTTGGACTTCACCCAGTTTACTCTTCTACTTAGTAATTTTTTCCAGCTGTCTGTCCCGATTCCTGGAAACTAATGGCGCTTAATGTAGCTAGACATTCCAGCCGGCAATACGTGCAAAGAGGCCCTGATGTATTTCAGTTTTCCCAAGAGAGTTGTTTTTATATATGTGGAAGGTTGGAACTTTAACAAAATTGATGTTAGAGCTAGGACTCGTGATTGATACTCCATTTGTGGTTTCTACACAATGGTTTCAGTGGTAAATGAACTGCCCGGAGTGAAAGTGACCCAGAAAGATCTCTCCTGAGCATTGCTACTCCGTACTGAGTTAACTATACAAACGAGGGAACATACACAAAATGCTGAAGAGTCTGGCAGCATTTGATAAGACATTTTGAAATTCTCAGTCAAGTCAAACAGGGTTGTGTTCTGGCACTTAAACTCTTTGGTAGAATCTTCTCTTTGCTGTTGTTAGATGCCTTCAGTTGATCAACAAATGGTATCTATTCCAAAGTGACAGCCTTCCACGACTGAGATGCCAGGGCCTTTTCAGAGTGTTACTCTATGTTGGTAATGCTGTATTTTATTCTGAGGAACACGTTCAGCACCAAATGGACAGACTACCTCATGGCTGTAAGGAGTCTGATCGCATCATCATCAAAGCAATTGTGCCTTTGTTATGAAACTTATAATCTGGTAGTAAAACCACAATCAGGGTTCAAGTTAACATAATGCTGCTATTTCATTTGTGATAAATAAGTACAAACACAAATGTCCATCTCTTCTTTGGTGAAGAAAATTTGGACTTTCTGTTCAGAGGGGATTCAATGTGGTCCTGCTTATAATCAGATACATTCCATTGTCTCTTCACACAGAATAGGCATCAGGATAGTATAAGTAATGAACATCCTATGAGTAAACTATTACAAGTTGGAACTAAAAATACTTAATCTGGAACAAAATCATGAATTGCGATACTCCAACTGCAGCATTGAATTAATATTCAAACTGGATTTCACATCAGTTGGAAGAGTTCCAGAAGTAGGTGAAGTACATTAGCACAGAATGAAGTCACTGAAACTATAATAATTATGCAGCTTGCCTAATAAAAATAAACTTCTTCTGCAACCAAAAAAGAACTGATGCATAACTCGTGAGTGCTTCTGGCATCTGAATCTCTGAAGACTGTGATTTCAGAGTAATAAGATTGTAGGCGTTTAGATTTCTCCAGGAGGCTAGCCAACAAATATAACCATTCTCCAGCCAACCATTTAATGAAGATTTTGACATATGGGAATCCAGACAACTAAAATATTGGCACTTTCATTATCTGGTACTATCAACAGGCTGATAATTGGATGGATTAATCGTGTGAAAATTGAGGTCCGTCCTTAAATGGCCCTGATTGACCAGAACTACAACTTATCTGGTTGAAACAAAGCGCTTTTTTCCCTCCACTGTTGGATCAGTAGCATGAATAAATATACTGCAACTCTTTGATAAAACTTAGATTTTAAGACAGCGATAACTAGGTTCTTGATTAGTAAAAGGGAGAAAGTTTACAGGAAGAAGATGGGAGAGTGGAGTTGAGAATGGTGGAACAGACGATGGGCCAAATGGCCTAACTCTGCTTCTATATCTTTGGGCTTTTTTTAAAATGCGGCACTTGTGCTAATTGCTCCACCATTTAATATTATTAATGCAATCCTTGGTCTGCAACTTCACTTTCTTGTCCATTTTCCAATACTCTCTCTTCTTGAAGATCTTAGCATTAAGCACATTCAGTAACAGTGCACTCAGAACCCTCTCGGGTAGAGAATTTGAAAGACCCCTACCCTTTGAAGAAATTCGTCTTTATCTTAGTCCTAAATGATCAATACCTTATCCTGTGCTTTTATTCTGGATTCCTCCGATTGGGGAAGTAATCTCTCAGGGCCTACTCTAACTCAGCCATTCAGAATTGTATCTATCAATGAGATGGTCTCTCATTCTTCTGAACCCAAGAGAATATCTGTCCAATTAATTCAGGCTAGATGTGGTCTTTTGGTAACATCACTTTCTATGGGCCACAATCTCCTGTGGAAGGAATGTTCATGAGTACTACAACAAGCTAATAATCAGCCAGGAATCCATAAAGACATCCTAATTGTTTACTGAACTCACAAGCTAACTTTGTGGTGTTTGGCCCTCTGAACAGGTTCTGCGACTTTTTAAAAGTCTGCGTCTCCATTTCTTTGGCCAAAGTGAATAGCCTCCTACTTATACTCTATCTGGCTGTTTGTCCATTCACTTAACTGGTCTAGGTCTCTTTGCATTCTGACAGCTTAGATTCACACTTAGCTTTGTCCGAGCAGCAAATTTAGATCCATTGTTCTGTCTGTGTCTAAACCATTTAACACACTGTAAAGCGGAGGCCCCAGCATTGAATCTTGCAGCACTACTTACAGTCACAGCTTACCAATAATGACAGGAAGCAAGAAATTGAGATAAAGAAGGCACTATCAGTTAACTAGTCTTCTATTTGTGCTCATGTATTACCATTATTAATGTACTCCAACAATGAGCCCTTAGCTTGTATATGGACATTTGTTTCACACCTTTCCCTTTATCCTTTTAAAAAAAACTTGAAAATGTTTGTCAAACACAACTTCCCTTTCATAACATGAAAATTCACATCAGGCTAGCCCATCATTGCAGCTCTCTTTTAGAATTGCAACCAGCAGGCCCATCAGATCCTATGTATTCATTTAATTTTAATCCCTGAACTTTCTCCAGTACCTTGTATCAGATGCTAATTAATCTAATTACCTCACTCTTCAGTACCAAGGTTATACCATCTGTATCCTGGATCTACTACTACTGGATCCTGGATACCCTCTGTATCCTGGATCTACTACTACTGGATCTACACCGCTGAGGCCAAATGCCAGCTCGCAGATACCTCCTCCTACTGCCCCCTTGACCATGACCCCACCACCCACCACCAAACCATCATCTCCCAGACCGTCCATAACCTCATCACCTCGGGGGATCTCCCATCCACCGCCTTCAACCTCATAGTCCCACAACCCCGCACCTCCCGCTTCTACCTCCTGCCCAAAATCCACAAACCTGACTGCCCCGGCCGACCCATTGTCTCCGCCTGCTCCTGCCCCACCGAACTCCTCTCCGCATACCTTGACACGGTCCTGTCCC
>NC_057740.1:11077308-11091417 GCF_004010195.1 Chiloscyllium plagiosum
AGTCTGACCTATCACCCTCACTTTGACCTCTTTCCACCTATCACATTTCCGACGCCCCTCCCCCAAGTCCCTCCTCCCTACCTTTTATCTTAGCCTGCTGGACAAACTTTCCTCATTCCTGAAGAAGGGCTTATGCCCGAAACGTCGATTCTCCTGTTCCCTGGATGCTGCCTGACCTGCTGCGCCTTTCCAGCAACACATTTCCAGCTCTGATCTCCAGCATCTGCAGACCTCACTTTCTCCTCTACTACTATGAAGACAAGAAATACTTGTTTGAAGTCTTTGTGCTCATTCCCCATATTTTCTCCTGACTCTGCTTGCATTTGACTGATGTTTACTTCAGCTACTGTCTTTATATATTTGTAAAAACGCTTCCAATCTGGTTTTATATTAATTTACTCAGTCGCTACATGGCCTTATAGGTCACCGGAGTACGCACAAGGGACCTCGATTTAACAATTCATCTGAGAGATGCCATTTCCAACAATAAAGCATTCCATCAGTACTGCATTGGATTTTCAGCGGGGATAAATTCTCAAGTTCTGAAGTAAAGAAATCTCATCCAAAGGCAAGAATACTACAATAGAAGCTGACACACAAAGCCATTTGGCTTTGCAAGGAAAAAGGTTAGTCAAATATATATTTAATGTTCAACATCTTGTTTCTGAAACCAATCCCCCCCATTAAAAAATAACTTTAGATTTATGAAAATCCCAACTCTTATCGCCTGCTATTTGTTTATTCTTTACATAATCTGAACAAAACACTACATAGTTTATAATTGTACTAAACATAAATCTACATGCAGGATTAAACAGTAAAAAAGATACATATTTTGAGTTATAAGCCCATGGCTTTTATAATTATCAAAAGATAGATCAAATTCATAAAGCATTAGTACAGGTATGGTCACAATCTTCTAATGTTCACGATGAGTTGACAACACTATCAAAAAGTACTAGACAGATACATGGTACGTCATGATTAGTGTTAAAGAGCTAGTGTCAATATGGGAGTGTGACAGCATGCCTGCCAGATACATACTGCACATGTTGTACCAGGTTATCATTCAACATCGTGGAGGTCAAAACAGGAAGTGTTACCAGAAGTTAAATTTGCTCATCATTAAACAAAGAGAGCTAAAAGTTAGACCATAGAAAATTACAGTGGGAACATTTCAAGTCTCTCAGAACACAAAATTCATTCCAGTTATCTACATGTTTGTTAAGAGAAAACAGAGGGTGAAGGACAAGTCAGAATTTTAAATTGTTCCTGTGCAGATCTTTTTTGGATCTAGAAAGCAGATTCAGCAGCAACAGGACAAGGGCTTAGGAAAGTCAAAGAATGTGAGAGAGGAACCCCTTGCTTACCCTCTCCACTGAAAGACTGAATTGTGCCTCATTATATGACAGATCTGGGACAATTCCAAATTTATTGCGTTTACAACATAGGATGGTATTCATAGCACCAGCTTTGATGTGCAAATTGCTCAAAAGTCATGAATGAGACTTCACCATGTTTGTGGCAAGAAACCTTCAACCTCAGCAAAAGGCCTGCAATTTAACAATGATTGGAGAGCGGATGAGACGGGGTAGGAGTTGGGCTGCAGAGATGGTTGGTAAATGTTCAGCCCACCTGTTCAGTCCAAACTATTTGATGGCTAAGTTGGTTGTTGAAATGATTTTAAAAAAAATAATGCTTGTCCCCTCCTCATTTTCCTCCTTTCTTCTAAGTGTTGATTCTTGCTGTTGTGCGATTCAAAGCACACCAGACACTTTCCAGAACCTCATTCAAGGAGCTATTACTCTTCATTTCTGAGTCAATGGACTGTGTGTCTTTGGCGGTTATCACAGCATTGAATAATTCCATACTCTCCTCACCCTGGCCACTGCAAACACCTTCATCAGCCAGATAATGATCATGGCTTGTATTCCCTTCTCCCTGTTCTAAGAAAGCTAATGATTGATTTCAACAGAAGCACTAAGTTCCCCTGCCAATTATACGAGGTCATAACTTGAGAGGGAGGAAAAAACATCTGTCACGAACCAGCGGACAGGATTTTTCTGGAAAAATAATTAAATCTAAAATAGAGAGGGATAAAAGTCCTGTTTTGAGTCACATCTTAAACTTAGGATCTTCCACAGTGGATAGTTAATGTAAACATGGGAAAATAGGAGGCAGTGGTGGGTGAGACAAAGAATGCCTGTTAAATCCATGGCTTCAGTTGTAATGGCTATCACCACCACTTGGATACTTTCCATTTTAGACATCCAGTGTCACAGTAGTTAGGTACAGCAAGGTTAAGCTCTCTACATGGCTAACTATTCACTTTCTTCCAACCTCAGAGCTGCATCCCCTACTACATTAGTGTGATGGTTGTCCAATTCCCACAACAGTCACACTGTATTCCATAGAATGAGAATGATTGCCAGCTTACTGCTGCGGATATTGGATTCGGCCTGGCCGAGCTAATTTTAGATATGATCTTTTTATTCGCAGACAGAGGAGAAAACCACCCCATCTGTTCAGGCTGAATAGATACTCAGATCAGAATTGAAAGGCTAGGGTCTGAACCACTGCACAACCCAAGTCATTGCACACTGCGAATTACATCAATATAACCCCTATGTTCATATGAATTGGGAACCACAGTAATTACAAAAATTTGTTTAAAATGAAGGTGATGTATGTGACCCATGATCACGTACATCAACTGTGCAATCGAGACTAATTTAATGGATGAGCAGTGTAGAAGGGGCACCTCATACACTGGGAGCAATAACTATCACAGCCGTTTCCTTTGCAACGCAAATGCCTAACATAAGCCCTTTCACTTAGCTAGAACTGGACAGCTTGCAGAAAGATGCTGACCTCTCACAACCATATTGCAATACATGCTGAGTAATTGGAGCTGCACTTACATTAACATAGAACAAACATTTGTCAATTCAAAAATAAAATGATGATGCATTGCACGCAATTTAACACTGCACTGTGAGAAACAACCCATGGAAGTGGACTAGTGTTTTAAATTAATAGGAATGTTGAAAGTCTCCCTCTCTCCACATCTGTATCCGGTGTCCAGTTCAGCATCTTCACTGAGGTAATGGGACCAGCACATCCACATAGTTGACAGGGAAGAAACCTGATTGACCATGCAGCATTCCTTCATACCAGTTGTCATCAATCTGATTGGTCAATGTGATGGTGTCACCTTCCTTGAAGCCAAGTTCTCCTTCATTCTCTGGCTCAAAATCATATAGCGCCTTGCAGCATGGCTGGTCTAGGTGTGCTACACACAAGACAAAACACAATTCATGAGTAAAGTAGTTTTTTTTTAACTTCTTGCTCCTTTTGACAACATTGCTTCTTGCTGAGATATAGTTCCAAGATATCAGCTATCCTTTGACCATTTAGGGCCACATGGACAAACATAGATTCATGGGGATCAGACAAATATTTGGTTATAGCATCACACTTAACAGTCAACTCAAATGATTTGCATTTTATCAATGGATCACATTTCGCTGTGAACACTGATTGGTGTTTCCCCCATACCCCAGGGGCACTGAGGCAAATTTAAAGGCTCAGGTGAAAAAGATAACAGATCACACACTAAGATTTGATTTGAAACCATCTAAAACACCTAGAGATTGAAAGAGTGACATGGATTCATTCTGCTCACTGCATTGATTTCCTGGTCTCAGCAGTGGGGAGTCAAGAGACTTCCCTGAACAGCAGTCTGGTAAAGGCAGAATCAAATCTCATGATCAGAGAGGGGGAATCGTGAAACCAAGATCAAAGATGAAGAAGGGAAAAGCAGATATAAAAATGGGAAAGTAGAGGCTGCCTAACTTTGTCAAAAAGTTAAATTAAAACATGTAATGTCATGTAATGAAACATGCAACTTGGACAGGTGAAGTGGGTCAAGTAGAAGGCCAGTCTAGCTTCCTCTGTAGCTTGATGCATCACAACACTAAGAACACAGAATGAATGTGAGATGTTATTCAGGCATTTCAGTCCGACTTGTATCCTCTTAGACTAAGTATGAAGAAGCATACGTTAATTACTTAGAATAATTTTTTTGTTAACTTCATCTTTATCTCATCCTCATCAGATTTCATGAGTGTTTCATCATCTTTATCCTTGCTCTCCAATGTGCCCCTAATTTGCTCTGATATATCCTGAGTGCATCCAATCTTGCACCATATCCTACTCATTTATCATAATTTTTTTTAAACCTCTTGTCCTGGTTCCAGTTTGTCTAATCCTCATTCTTTTTAGGTGTTTGTTAATCTTCATCAGCTGCCTGTCTCTGAAACTCCTACCTGGTCTGTCTGCACTTTGTTGAAACTTTATTGCTGGAACAGCACAGCAGGTCAGGCAGCATCCAGGGAACAGGAGATTCGACGTTTCGGGCACAGGCAGGCCTGTGCCCGAAACGTCGAATCTCCTGTTCCCTGGATGCTGCCTGACCTGCTGTGCTGTTCCAGCAATAAAGTTTCAACTTTGATCTCCAGCATCTGCAGACCTCACTTTCTCCTGTCTGCACTTTGTATTTGCTCTTCAAGACTCTCACCTGCTAAATATTCCTTCCTGATTTTTATCTGCATCTTGTATATACAACTTCAATCAGAAAGGCATAATTCTCTTCCTTAACTACCAACCTGGCTATATTGCCATTTATTTTAAAAAGTATACAAATGTTTTCATTTAAGTTTTGGTGTCTTCTCCTTATTGTTTCTCTTGGGGCAATTTACTATAAGTAAAGTTTCGGCATGAGTCATAGAAAGTACATGTGACAATTTCAGACTAAACACCTTGATCACCAACACATGTAGGTACAAGGTTTATCACAATTACTCCAGGTTAAAGTCCAGTGGTTAGCTTATTATTACAACACATTGGCACTGTTTTAAACAAATAACAGATCATTGTCCAATAATTGTAGTCATAATGCTAGAAGTTTAGTTCCACTAGTGAAATATAAAAGTGCAATTCAATAAACTTAGCAAATAATAGAAAAAGTAAATATTTGAATAGTGAGTTACATTAGAATGATATGGGGTGTGCCAACCACCGTTTTTCAAAACTGGGTGGTCACTGCCTTTTGCAAATGAGTGATTTCATAATGTGAGAGTTGGATGCCAGACTGTGTAGTGATCATTGATAGTATTGAAAAATGTGATGCTGGAAAAACACATGTGATGTTTTTCCAGCATCACATTTTTCAACTCTGGTCTCCAGCATCTGCAGTCCTCACTTTCTCCTCATTGATAGTATGTAAGAAAGAAGCAATTATTGACATACTGTGCAGGGAAAGGAAAGTATTATATTCTTCTAATCATTAAGTTTTGATACACAGCCCAGGACTATATCCATCACCTGAATATCTTAAGACAAACATGGTATTAGCCAGATGATTGAATGAATAAATGAAATAAAAAATGAATGAAAGAACGAACAAAAACAAAGAAAGATTAATGGACCATTAAGAGCAAGCAGAAAAAAAGAGGTTCAACTCGGTAATCATATGCAAACATATCCCAGGCACAGATTTAATAAGCTTCCTGGTTTGTTTGAGTTCTGTAGTTTTGTGTAATTCTGAACATTGGCTGGGAAGTTTGGAAACCTCTGGTGTACAGCAGAAAATACGACTGTGGCACAGCTGAGGGAGTTGATCATGGGCATACATTCAATACTATCACTGCAAAAACCCCCAACAATTGTCCCACATTGACCTCAGTCACAGTGAGGAACAGTTCATCCTAAAACCAAATAACAGAAATAGACAAATGATTTAACCAGTGATTAATAACTTTAAAAAAAAAAATCCTTTATATTACTGTTGAGTTTTTCATCACTGTTAAACATACAACCATTAATCCTTATTAATTGGGACAGCCCCTTCAACAGAAAGAGTGATGTCTTTTTATCCATCAGAACTAAAAATTGGGCATTAGCTACCCTACTCACAGGGGGATCCGCTGGCTGGCGTCCTATTAGGCTTGTCTGAACGGAAGGAGGCTGTTCAGGGGAAAGTTAGGTAAAAATTAAAAAAGAATTTCAATATAGTGTACAAATCTTTTCAATAATTAGTAAACCAAATACTACTGATTGGCAACAATTAACAAAACTTTCATCTTCAGTCATTTTCCTCTCTCTTTAATCTACCAAAAACCAGATGCCAATACCTTTCCGCAGATGGACTGACTGGACTTCATAACTTTATAGGATGGTAATACCAATCACTGTATGTAACAGATTTTGTACTGTTCTTCAATCATCTCTTCCTCCATCTCCTACCTTAGCAAAACCATCCCTCTGTGGAGGTCCAAAATAGTGCAGAAATAAGGAGAAATTTCTTCACTTTGTATTCTCTACAACAGATGGTTCTGGTTGCTCAATCATTGAACATATGCAAGGCTGGGCTATCTCTACATATCAAGGGCTATGGGAGGCTGACAGGAATGTGGCAGAGAAGCTCATGATCACCCATGATAGTTTGGAATAGTGGAGGACACTTGGCAGGTTGTATATCTTCTCCTGCTCCTGTCCGTTTCAGACCATCTTTACATACTGAACTCCCACCCCTATAGCTCTATTCTTGATGGTACCGTAGACATTGTATCAGCTTGATGGGCTGAATGATGTTGCATTCTTGTGTTCAAAATTAGCTTTAAAACGGTCAGAATGAGAATGGTGCTTGTTTGTAGATTGTACTATACAATATTATTTCTCCTGACATCCACTTTTGTATGCTGAAGGGATATAGTTTTTCTTTGAAATAAACTTAGATGTATGGCAAATTTGGAAAGCTATGCAATGTAGAAGTTCTGGGGTGGAATGAAATTTATGTCAGAGTTAGTTTCTAACCAATCAACTCTAATCCCATTTCCCTGTTCTTTCAACTGCTGATGCATTCACTCTTAAAGATGATCAACTGGGTTTCAACGTTTGTGCGAAGATTTGTAGCTCGGGTGCTCGTTGTTGTGGTTCTGTTCGCCGAGCTGGAAGTTTTTGTTGCAAACATTTCATCCCCTGGCTAGGCGACATCATCAGGGTTTCAACAGCTGGACATGGTAATGCATTCCATATTCTAATACGCCTTTTGTAGGAAAATATTCTAAACCGTCCTTTTATGTAATAAGGTTCATACCACCAATTCATCAATCAGTGAATATAAATTGCCTAAAAAAGGGTACACTGAGCAGTCTAAAGCTCAGGTCAGATAAAGCTAAACATGTAATTGAGTTGCATACCAGAACAGATTTCCTCCACTGGAACATGTTTTTTTAAAAAGCTATTGATGGTTACAGATGTTTCACTGGGGGCAAAAGCAGTTTGAGAGGACAAATATTGTACTAAATATTGACCTCAACATGATTTTCTTTTGCTACTGAGCATAAGATCTAGTGCATTGTGGAGACATGGTAACACAGAGAGAGACAGCAACTGTCTATGCAGAGGATGAAGAGAATGTAATGTTCACTTATGGCTAGCCATTAAAATATTTGAATTACTATTGACAAGGCAGTATATGGTTGCAATATCATTATAATTTTGCTAATAATGTGACAGAGAAATTCATATTATAATTAGGAAAAAATACACAGTCTTTCAACTAATTTGGGGACGGATGAATCAGAGGCCATAGTTCTTACTGCAAGTACTGCTATCTCACAACAAAAGCTTTATATATAACGTTAACAGTAGATGTTAGTCTTAATATTTTGCTTTTCTATGCTCATGCAATTGCTGACTCTGTCTGATGTATGGTTTTATCGGCGCCAGCAGTATTGCCAGCATTCCTGGCACCTTGCCAAGTGGAGATCCTTTACAGTGAGTGCTGGCAAGCAAATGACAGTGAAAAACATCACAGCTGAGCTTGATACTGAACATCAGTAGATGACACCAAACTACTGTTGTCCAACACAACAGCCATGAGCCAATGGTAGGAAGTAGGAACCTTTTACCTTCCTAACCCCAGTATCTCAAGGCAAAATGTAGCACCACGTTAAGTGAGTCCTCTGGTCTGTAAAAATGCATTTCAATAGCATTACTGTACTCAGACTCTCAAATGGGAACTAGAAATGTTGCATTGTTCTTCCTCAATATTGAGATAGTCACCCAGAGATATAACTGTCAAGTAGGTCAACAAGTTGGAATATTCTGATGCTGTGGATCTTTGAGGTGTTTAAGAATAGCTTATGGACAGTGGAATTCCCTTAAGGAGGAATGTGGAAGTGGGTCATTTAATCAGGCAGCAAAGGATGGTTGGGGGGGGGGCACATTCTGTGGTAGGAAGGTTCATAAATAGCTTTCACACCTGAAAATCAAATTAAGTTTTTTAATAGACAATTATTGCCCTCTTAAGGATAACACACCCTCCACTGCTGATATTCACCCAGTGGCAAGCGAGGGCATAGCCATCCAGGAAGCTCAAAGAGTAAACTGGTGTGTTTCTCGGGGAGGTCAAGGTGTTCCTCAATCAAATGCATTCAGTACCTAATTGAGAAGTAGTGAGGAGGCCTGCTAAGATCCAACTCTTTCTTCTGAAATGCAGGAATTATGGTCTGACATTATTGGTCCAGAAATATCAGGTGATGTTTATCAAGATTCCATTAAGCTTCACTGGGAATGTGAAGTAAGGCCCGGCCAGAACTATCAGTCACCAGACACCCATTCTGGTTTTTGTTTTGGTTTTCCTCTCATTTTCTGTTTTCGGTCAGCAGCACACTTGATCTAGGCAGACATTTTTATTCCTTTTCCTGTCCCATCATCATACCGTTTGATCCTGGAAAACTAACTCTTTCATTTTTAAATCTCTCCTGTTTTCCACCCTGTCATATGCCTTCCTTTATCCTGTTCAATCTATCCCTTCTTCAAAACTTAGCATATCTCTAACTTTTCTCAGTCTGATAAAACTTTGAAGACTGAAACAGTAACTCACCACTACCTTCTCCAAGATGTTAGGGATCGGGAATAAATGTTGGCATAGCCCATAAATGAATAAAAAAAAGTTAAACTACATCTAGACTCAACAGAAAAAGATAGCTTCTCGAAAAAGCAAAAGATTGATTGATGTTAAGAAGTTTACCAGGGATGAGTTCACTGCACCCTGCAGATTAATAACATAATTCAACAGATACACATAAATAAAGAAACAGAAGTCACTTTTATATTGTGCTAATATTGCTAGCTGGTGACATGTTGCTGGTGTTTCCAAGCCAACCATAGCAAAGCATAAAGGCAGCGAAAATTCAGATGTATCTTCCCTGTTTATCATCAATCCCAAAGTTCATTTCACTGGCAAACTCTTTGGTCTTTGTGGTCAAAAACCAGAGTGGAGCTACCAATGTCTGGATAGTAAGTTGAACTTCTGGCCAAGTATGATCAAAAACAATCTATTTAGTAAATATTGGTTTCCAGTAAATGGAAATGAAGAGAAGATGCTTCACTGGTTGGAGTCATATCTGTCACACAGGAAGATAGTTGTGGTTGTTGGATGTCAATCATTTCAGCTACAGGACATCTCTACAGGAATTCCATAGGGCAGCATTTCAGGCCCAACCATCTACAGCTGCTTTATCAATAATGTTCCCTCCATCTGGGCGTCTTAAGTGGGAATGTTTGCCGATGATTGCACAATGTTCAACACTATTCATGACGACTCCGATACTGAAGCAGTCCATGTCCAAATGCAACAAGATCTGGACAATATGGGCTGACAAGTGACAAGTAACATTCACATCACACAAAAGCCAGGCAATGACCATCATCAGTAAGAGACAATGTAACCACTAAACTTTTACATTCAATGGTGTTACCATCACTGAACCCCCAGTAGCAACATCTTGGTTGGTACCAGAAACTTAACTGGACTCTCCAAATAAATACAACTATATGAATAGCTCATTCAGTAAACCTTAGCTGATCTCATTTTGGTTAAGGATTGAGAGTCTACTTCACTTCTTGCTAAGTTTCTCACCTGTTCTCGCAACGGGACATGGTACCATAAACGATGGCTACACTTTAGCTCCTGACCAGCAGCTATCCTTCATGTTAAATCTAGATAGGAAATTTGACTTGACAGGCAGTTTGACGAAAGAGTGCATCACAGCTTAACCTAGTCCTAAATGCATTATGCATCCGCATTTGCACTTTTCAGCAGGAAATCCCTGTTTAGCAATCAGCAGCAGTAATCCTGGCTGATCTTTCCTCTTCTTAGAACAGGGCTGTTGAACTTAATTTCAGCACTTCGATTGTCACCTGACAGAAATCTGATATCTCAGCGCTGACAAGGATCAGACAGACAGCTTCCTGGTTTTCTGGCTCACTTCCAGGCTGCATCAGAGGAAGCCATAATCCTCTAACTTGTCCCTCCTTGGTGTAAACTCGACTGTTGCACAGTAAGTATGCGTGGATCCTCCACTTTCACAGCATGCCGTCTGCTCTACTGTAAGGTGGCTCAAAGAAAGTAAACAATTCACAAAGAATGGGATGAGGGGACTTGGAAGAACTTATGATTTGGAGATGCCAGTGTTGGACTGGGGTGTACAAAGTTAAAAATCACACAACACCAGGTTATAGTCCAACAGGTTTAATTGGAAGCACACTAGCTTTCGGAGCACCGCTCCTTCATCAGGTGGTTGACCTGGTGTTGTGTGATTTTTAACTTTGGAAGTACTTATTAACTGAATTGATTGGCTAGTTTAAGTTATTGTTTTGGTTGGCAACTCATAATTCAATTATTACAATTAACAAAAAAAATGTGCTTACCCTGTGACTTTGTTGACCCGCTATAGGAGAAACCTCCATTGGAATGGTCTGTATCTCCGTATTCTGTATAAATGCTTCTTGGCTTGGGCTGATATTCACGTTTGGGGCGACCAGAGGCATCCCGTATCCTATTTGTAACAATTAATTGTATTACATAAAGTCTTCATCACGTTTCATATTAAAAATCATTTCAAAACACTGTTACCAATTTACTTCAATAATCCCACTGGTGGGGCTGGGAGGACAATTATGATTAGGTGAAGGCTTGTTTTAGGTATACTTGGACTGTGTAAAATCCCAGTATTCTTAAATTGTACCACTACCAGTTGGTTTTAGGGGATAGTGGGGAAGCTAAAGAAATTTTGATTAATCAAAAGTTCCCTTGAAGCAGTTGGCTATCAAACAGATCAACACGACAGTGAAACTGTATAAAGAAACTGAACACAGTTTTTGAATACAAGTCACAGTTAAACAACTCACACCACAGAGCAGCCACAAGGCGAACTCTCAATATCAGAGGACGACGCTCTCATAATTGGAGAAATTAGGGGCTTTCATTTTGAAATAAGGAGAGAAGGTTTGATAGAGGTACAACACAATAGATGCTAAATGGTATGAAGTAAATCCAGAAGCACTATTTCAGTGTAAATTAAGCTCTAAAAAGAGGGGAGGAAAGAACATGCTAAAGTCATTAGGTGATCAACAATTTGATGAATGAAAAACTTATATATTAGAATACTTAAATAAACACTAACAGCTCCATCCTAATTAAGGCTACAGCAAGTATAAATTTTGGCATAGACTGGTTGGGCTAAATGGTCTTTTCCTGTGAACAATATACTAAGTAATAACATTTCCCAGAATCCAGAATGCTCCAAGTAGATTGGAAGCTAGCAAATGTAACACCATTATTCAAGAAGGGGGTGGGAAAGGAGAGGGAGAGAAAGACCAGAGAACTCAAGAAGCCAAGAAGAGGGATAAACAGCACATTCTTAAATTGGCAATTTGCGACTAGTAAAGTACAGCAAGGAACAATCCAAATTAATGACTCAGATACATTATATTTTGTTTCTTGATCCAAATTTGCTAATGACACAAAGCTAGGCAGGAACGTCAATAGTAAGCACACTAATACATATAGACAGGTTAGGTGAGTGGGCACAAGGTGACAGATGGCATATAATGTGGAAAGTGTGAAGTTATTTACTTTACTAGAGGTAGTGGAAAACACTTTTTTAAGGCAGCATATAAGACATGAAATTTGACATTCAGAGATACTTGGACATGCATTTACAGAATACAAAAAAAAGGCATGCAGGTACAGCAAGCAATGAGGAAAGCAAAGGCATATTCAGCTTTATTTTTATATTCTAACTGCAGCTCAATAAAGAGGTCTTGCTATAACTGTATAGGATTCTGAGACCACACGCAGTTTTGATCTCCATATCATAAGTGGCACAGTGAATATGCACTAGGTTGATTGGCTGAGAGGGTAGTCCTACAATGAGATACTGAGTAGATTACGGCATTCTGACTGGAGTTTTGAATAATGTACAGAGATATAATTGAAACACAATGAAGAAGGCTTTTGACAGGGTAGGTACAAAAGAATTTCTGTATCCCTGTGGCTGGGGAATTGAGAATTTGGATGCTCAGTATAAAAGGCCAATCATTTAGGATTGAGCTGCAGAAACTCCTTCACTGAATTGTTCTTGAGAATCACTGGAATTCTCTAGAAGAAACATATGGATGTATCTTTGAGCTAAGGTACATTAATAGTTTCCCATCAAATCAAGGAAATGGGGAGCAGGCACATTAGCAGAGTCCAAGTCAAGATCAGCAGTGATCATATTTAATGGAGTAGTAGGCTCAACCAGTTCATTTGGTCTACTCCTGCTCCTATTCCTCCAATTCTGTTCTTATGGGACCCACCAAACATACTTTGGGGGAAGTGATAAAAGACAGTGTGCATCAGATTCCAATGGCTGCTGATTCCCTCCTGCTGAAGTTTGTGGTAAGTTCTGAGCAGCCTCTGTTTATTTTCACAAGTTTCCGCTCACAGCAAGACACCAAACATGTACCCATATGATTGCTGAGATAACAATCGATCCAGAATAACTTGTGCTTGGTATACAATTTACCAGAAAGCTCAAATCAATCAAATAAAAAGAATTGTGTATACATAACATTCAATCACATTTCTCAAAAGGCTACATGTGCATCTAATTATTTTACGTGAAATTACGTATGCCAGCAAAATTGCAGTAAATTTGTGTATTGGATCCCTGAAATAACGAAGTATAAACAATTCAGGTAGTATTTGTGGGATGAATGTGTCGGGTGGGATGGAAACTGCCTAATTTGTCTTCAATAGTACTATGCAAATTCGACAAGAATTGCTTTTGTTAAGACTGGTCAGCCGAAGGTTTGCAACTCCAACAATACAGCACTGTCGTAGTCTTGACCGTGAGTAGAAGAGCTAAAACATTTTAAATATGCACTAATTTTGCACGCTAATCATTACGAACATTTTATCTAATATCTTTAAAGTATTTCTCAGCAGGACCATGACAATAATAGGCCTGAAGACTTGTGCTCCAGAACTTGCCACACCCCAAGCCAAGTCTTTCCAATACAGCTACAATACTGGCATCTACCTGATAATGTGGAAAATTGCCCAGGCTTGTCCTGTACTTACAAAGCAGGACATATCAGTAAAGTGATGGAATGTTTCATCAATAGTGCTTTCAAGCAGTACCTGCTTAGCAATAACTTGTTCAGTGACACCGTTTGGGTTCTGCCAGGGCGATTTGGCTCCTGACCTCATTACAACCTTGGTTCAAACATGGACAGAAGAGCTGGATCCAGAGGTCAGAGTAATAGGCCTTGACATCAAGACTGCATTTGACCAAGTGTAACATCAAGGAGCCAACACAAAGCAGAAATCAATGGGAATCAGGGTGGAAAATCTCTGCTGGTTGGAGTCACATATCTAGCACACAGGAAGATGGTTGTAGTTGTTGGAGGTCAGTCATCACAGTTCGAGGACATCTCGACAGAGTTCCTCAGTGTAGTGTCCTAGACCCAACCATCCGCAACTGCTTCACCATTGACCTTCCCTCCATCATTAGATCTGAAATTGTGATGCTTGTCAATATTTGCACAAAGCTGAAAATGTGTTGCTAGAAAAGCACAGCAGGTTAGGCAGCATCCAAGGAACAAGAGAATCGACGTTTCGGGCATAAGCCCTTCTTCAGGAATGAGGAAAGTGTGTCCAGCAGGCTAAGATAAAAGGTAGGGAGGAGGGACTTGTGGGAGGGGCGTTGG
>NC_057740.1:11093850-11124628 GCF_004010195.1 Chiloscyllium plagiosum
GAAGTAGGCGCGGAGGCGAAGGCGGCGGAAGAATTGTTCGATGTCACGCCGTATGTTGAACTCGTTAATCCGAGAGCGTAGGGGAATGAAGGTGAGGCCTCTGCTGAGGACTCATCTTTCATCCTCAGAGAGGGGTAGTTCTGGAGGGATGGTGAAAACACGGCAGAGCTGGGAGCTAGGACCTGGTGTGGGGCTGGAGCTGGGAGTGGGGTGGAGTTGGGCGTGGGGGCGGGGCAAAGTTCATCATCATTCATGACTCCTCAAATACTGAAGCTGTCCATATCTAAATGCAGCAAATTCTGGACAATGCACAAGCTTGGGCTGACAAAAGGCAAGTAACATGCGCACCACACAAATGCCAGGCAATGACCATCGCTAATAAGAGACAATCTAACCACCGCCCCATGACATTCAATGGTGTTAGCATCACTGACTCCACCACTTGCAACCTCCTGGGGTTTACCCCAGACCAGAAACTCAAGTGGACTCGCCATATAAATATAATGGCTAGAAAACCAGGTCAGAGGAAATTTAGATTAGATTTTAGATTAAATTCCCTACAGTATGGAAACAGGCCATCCAGCCCAACAGGTCCACACTGATACTCCAAAGAGTAACCCAAACAGACCCATTCCCCTCCCCTCCATTTACCCCTTGTGGTGAGTAAATTGACTCCACAAAGCCATTTCCAAGGCATAAGCTAGGAATATGATGGAATACTTCCCACTTGCCTGGTCAGGTGCAGCTCTACAATACTCAAGAAGCTTGACACCATCCAGGACAAGGCAACTGATTTGATTGCCAACAATTCCACAAGCATCAACTCCCTACACCATCAATATGATCCACTGTAGAAATTCACCAACTATCCTTAGACAGTATCTTCCAAACCCACGACCACTTCCATTTGGAAGGACAAGGGCAGCAGATACATGGAAACACCACTACTTGCAAGTTGCCCTTCAAGCCATTCGCCACCTTGACTTGGAAATATATCACCATTCCTTCTCTGTTGCTGGGTCAAATTCCTTTAATTCCTCCATAAGGGCATTGTGTAACTACCTACAGAACAAGAACTGCAGTAGTTCAAGAAGGCAGCTCATCACCTTCTTCTCAAGGGCAACTAGGTATGGGCAATAAATGTTGGCCAGCCAGTGACGCCCACGTCCCAAGAGTGAACAACAAGTAAAAGAAAACACTGAGCTGCTAGATCCAAACAAGTTGTTTCTGGAATGGACATGTCTCACTATAGTATTTCTGATCTATAACAGAAACTGACTGCAGTTAAAAAGGTATGAGCAATCTATGTATAACACTTCTATTCTTAGTTCAAGCGTCACTGCAGCAACTTGCTCAGTGTGGCTTTCCCAATAATACACACGAACATTATTTACAAATATACATTCACAAATAAATCTGATTTATATTGATATTTACAGCACAAAATAGGTCTTTTGGCTCAAAGGATACCTGCGAACATTTTATCAACACAATTTAACATTTTCAAAATGGATTATGACAAGCAAGGGGAAAATGCTGCAATGTTGCAACTTAATCATAATGAGGCTACCAAATTAATTTGCAGGAGATTATTCCTCTCACCGGAATGCAAATATTTGTCAGCCTGAGCTTATCTACTGCAGTTTTAAGAAGACTACCTAAAAAAAAAACAATTGGGACTTCAATAAAACAAAACAAAATCAGATGGAATCTGCTTTGTCCTTCCAATTTTTTATTCCTACTGTTCGGAATGTGAAACGTGGTCTAGAATATAGCTGCATAGACCAACATACCACCCTACCCACATCACCATCTCTCCCAGCTGCTTTGTGCTGGGCTGAGTATCTACTGGGTCATTCAAGAATGAGAGAGGCCCAAGCAGGAGTTTGATGCTGTTCTGACCAGATTTGTTTTACAGTCATGATTACTGGGTCGGAGTTTGAACTCTGGCTATATTAATGCTTTATTCAGAGCCAGCAAATGTTAACAAACAACACTGTTCATTTACATAAAAACAAAAGTGCAGGAGAAACTCAGTGATAGGGTTAAGGTTATGCACTCTTTGTGCATATTTATGGTTGAGATAGATAGACTCTGCATCAGTACAGGAATTTAGGCAAATGGAGAAAACACAGAAAAGCAGACATAAGGAGTCTAAGTAGACATCAGCCACGATTGACTGAATAGTTCAGGAAGCTCGAGGAACAGAACAGCCTCCTCCTGTTCAGATTTCTTATGGTCTTAAGGTCTGGCAGAAACTGCAGAAAGAGAAACAGAGTTAATATTTCGGGTCCAGCATAACTCCTCAGAAAATTCAGAAGAGTCAGTTCTGATGAGTCATACTGGACTCAAGATATTAGCTCTTTCTCTACTGATGCTGCCAGATCTGTTGAGTTTCTTCTGCACTTTCTGTTTTTATTTAAGTGAACAGTTTTGTTTGTTAACATTTGCTGGCCCTGAATAAAGCATTAATATAGCCAGAGTTCAAACTCCGACTTTGAGCATCATAGTATTTTGCTTACATTTTCACGAAGTTTTTTTAAATAAATTTGAAATTCACCCACATTGATTTGGTTTCTAAGACAATGAAATTTCCTCTTGTATAAATGAGGAAAACAGAAATTTTCAGTATGCTATTGTGAATTTGGTTTCCCATGTTAATTAAAATTACATAGAACACAATCAACATTTATGTTTTTGATCTAATCTTCCCCATGGTCAGAACACAATGGTACAAATAATTGTTAAAAAGTGAACCTCATAAGTTTGGTCGATGTACCTTCACAACAAACTGCTAATTAAATTTAGTAATAGTGATCGAGAATATGCTCAAGATTAGAGTAGTGCTGGAAAAGCACAGCAGGTCAGGCAGCATCTGAGGAGCAGGGAAATTGACGCTTTGGCCAAAAGCCCTTCATCAGGAATGAAGGGCTTTTGCCTGAAACATCAGTTTTCCTGCTCCTCGAATGCTGCCTGACCTGCTGCGCTTTTCCAGCACCGCTCTAATCTTGACTCCGATCTCCAGCATCTACAGTACCCACTTCTGCCGGATTGAGAGTATGCTATCCAACTGTAGTCTCAGGTACAGAACATCACTTCTTACTTCCCAATATAAGGGATTTACACTGCTATGGTATACTATAGCACTGCACAATATTTAACAAATCTGAATAATCCCTTTCTATCAGATTTAACTTTTCCCCTCAATTATAGCAGCGATAGCGGTGTAAAGTTCATGGTTACTAACAGCTTCCCACATCTTACTCAAGTAGAAATACTTTGCCCACAAGCTTTAAAAGCTGGTACGATTGGTTATTCCTCCACAAATGGCTTCACAATCATCTGTCATTCATGTGTCTGCATGAATCATTGAATACTGGTCACTTGCAGGAACTGATTTTCCACTTTCTAACGTACTGTCACCAAGAGCCAAATATAATACCTGAAACTCCAAGTTTAGATCAGGCAGTGTGAAAATTGAAGAGTGTGGGACCCATTGTTGAACAGTTCACTAACTGACTAGCCATTGCCAAATAAGTTAACAAATAAATTTAAGGACGTTGCTGAATAGCACTGCCAAGAAACTGGCATCGAATTCTTGACGTTACAAAGGAAAAATGCTATTTGGGAAGGGCGAGAAAGTTAAAACCAAACTACATTAAGTGCAACTTTGGCTGCGAGGCCTTTCCATACTTTGCTATAGTGCTTTTAAAGCAAACTCATGTTTCAGTCTGTATCTTAACCAGCATTTCTTCATGCTTTCTCCAACATAGAAAACCTAGCTTAAGCACCAGTACATAAAATTCATTATATAGTATAATTGCAATAATGGAGACGCAGTTAACAGAAAGATAGGATTGGCAGTTCAATATTTCAGGTAGAGGCAAGACTGGGAAGGTGTAAAAAAGGTGGTGACATTGCAATATTGATCAAGGAGTCAATCACCGCACTAAAGAAGAATGACATCTTCTAAAGTTCCTCAACTGAGGTCATAGGAATAGAACTTAAAAACAAAAGAACAAGTGTGCAAACACATTTTTGGGAGTGTACTACGCACCACCAAACAGTTGGAGTGATGGAAGAGTAAACATGTTGGTAAATTTCAGAGAAGTGTAAAAATAACAGGGTAACAATAGTAAGAGATTTCAACTTCCCCTTTTTAACTGGGGCAGACAAAGGATTGGAACGGGTGGAAATATTAAAATGTATCCAGCACAGCTTTGCTAATGATCATGAAAGAAATTCTTCAAGACAAGGGGCAGTGCTGAACCTAATTATAGGGAACAAACCAGGCAAGTGGTAGAAGGGTCAGTGGAAAGTATTTTAGTGATAGTGTCCATAACTCAGTAAGGATTAAGGTAATCATGGAAAGGAAAAAGACAGATCAGAAATAAAGGTTCTGAATTGGGGGAAGGCTAATTTTAATGTAATACAGAATCTGGCCAAAGTGGTTTAGGAGCAACTTCATGTAGGAAAATCTATATCACAGCAGTAGAAGTCTTTCAAAAAGGAAATAGAGAGTTTGCAAGGCTGTTATGTTCCCATTAAAGGGTGGGACCATTAAGTCCACAGAACTAAATGTCAAAGGATGTACAGGACTGGATAACACAAAAAAGGGATGCTTATGCCAGATAGTGGGAGCTCAAAACACTGGAAGTTCTGAAGACATATAGAAAGCTCAGGGTGTTACTTAAAAAAGAAATAAATTGAGAAAACAAAAAAGGGGGTCAAGAAAAAAAAACACTGGTAGCAAAATAAGGTAAAATTTCCATGCATTTTAGAAGTATATTAGGGGCAAGAGGATAATCAGGGAAAGAGTAGGGTCCATTAGGCTCCAAAGGGTCTGAGTAGACTTTGATGTAGGGGAGAGTGGCTAAGGTTTCTGGACGTGTTTTGTCTGCTTGTTTGGGTTTGTTGCTGTTGAAAATGGCTGCCAGATTACTCAGACCCTTTATCATCATGGTGGCCCACAAACCCACCTACACACTAAAACAGCAGCTAATGAACTTGAAAGACCCTAGACAGACAACAAGCAAAACTAATGTCATTTACAAAATACCATGCAAGAACTGTAACAAACACTACATTGGACAAACAGGCAAAAAACTAGCCACCAGGATACATGAATATCAACTAGCCACAAAATGACATGACCCTCTCTCACTAGTATTCTTGCATACAGATAAGGAAGGACACTACTTCAACTGGGACAACATATCCATCCTAGGACAAGTCAAACAGACATATGCACGAGAATTCCTAGAAGCATGGCATTCCAACGAGAACTTGATCAACAAACACATCGAGTTAGACCCCCATCTACTACCCCCACCCCGAGAAAAGAACAGGAAATGACATCGCCAATCCAAAGAAACCCAAACATATAAATAGAAAGCAGTAATCTTCAGCATTGCTTCACCCAGAGCAAACCTACATCCAGATCTTTGAAAGTTAAGAAGGCATATGGGATATCTGCCTTTATCAGGCGAAGCATTGAATACAAGACCATCGAGGTTATGATGGAACTATATGAGATGCTACTTAGGTCACAGCTAGAGTACTGTGTATACTTTTGGTTGCCATACTACAGGAAGAACGTGAGTGCACAAGAGAGGGTGAGGGGAGATTCATCAGAATGTTGCTGAGGCTGGACTGTTTTCACTAAGAACAGACTAGATAGACTGGGGTTGTTATTCTTAGAACAGAGAAGGCTGAAAGGGGATGTTACAGAGATGGACAAAATTGAGAGACAGACAAAGGGAAGACAGGAATACGCTTTTTTCTCGAGGATCAATAAACAGGAGGCATAGAGTTAAGATGAAGGGCAAAATGTTTAGAGAGGATTTTACCAAGATTTTTTTCACCCAGAAGATGGTGAGTCTCTGAACTCCCTGCCTGAACTATTGTACTATTTAAGAAGCATTCAGATGAACATTTGAAATACAACAGCATACAAGGCTACGGGCCAAGTGCTGAACAGAAGGATTAGAGTAGATAGGTATTTGGTCATTGATGTGGACCCTTCGGCCCAAGGGTCTTTCTCCATGCTGAAAAATTCTATGACTCAATGAAAACATTTTTCAGCTGCAGTTATATATTCAAACCCCTGTATATTGCGTGCGTGTGCATGACTCACCAGCTCCAACATCTGCAACAAATTAAATTAGGTTGATGGCATGTTTCTTAAAAAATAAGATTCGATCATACATATTCAGTATTTTTGCAAACTAGCAGTAGTTGCAGGACAGCATGGAGAAATAAAGAAATTAAACATTAATTAAAAAGTCAGCAGAGGGCTTACATAGAGAATTTGAGATAACAAGATTAAAAGCAGGTTAAGGAATGCTAAGAGATGGCATGGGGGTGGGAAGAGAATCAAGCCAACAGCAAAATGTAGAGTGAAATATTTTATATGGACATCAAAAAAGAAAGAGAATCACTAAAACCAAGTTTTGGCTTGAAAGAAGAGAATTGGCAATTTGCAAAAAAGCAAAAATTTTCAGTCAGTACTTCGGTTTAAAAAAGAGCCAGACCTGAAATTAAGAAAAGAGAATTCAATAATTTTTTTTATGAAGTTACATAGGCTGAAGAAAGATCAAGTTCAATCACCCCAAGGGATAAATTCTAAGGTAATGAAGTTGAGACAGGAAATTGCTGAGGCCCTTGAAATATTTCAGGGCTCTATTGAATGTAGATGGTCCCACAGGATTGGAGACAGGCCAGTATAGTACCTCTTAATAATAAAAAAGAGAGCTAACCTCGGTAATTACAAGTTAGCTAAGATTAACATCCAAGGTAAAGAAAATGTTGTCTTTAATTAAGGCTAAAATTACCATGTATTTTTGGAAACTATGGTTAGAAGTAGCCCAGCCCAAAGGGACAAGTGGGCTTTTTTTTTGTGGAGATAACAAGTATGATAAACTGGAAATGCAGGGGAGTGCGCATGCATTTTAAGAAACACAAAATTATGAGGGAAGATCAGGCACATGAACCTAGCAGGCAACTTGAAAAACCAGAATTAAGAATTATTTGTAATACAGGAAGCAGAAAGAGATTGTAAAGAGAAGGCTTGAAAATCTTTGGCAGTAATCATGCCTCAGAGTTCATTTGTTGATATCTTCTATTCAATGTTGTCATGATTCCCATGGGAAAGCATGAACCAAAATAATCAAATTTACAGAATGATCTCCAAATGAAAAGGTTACTGCTAAATTACACCTTTTTTAGCTTTAATTTCAACGCAAACAGGAGCCAAAACAAATTATCCATGAATTAACACATTCACCAGGAAATGACTATTTCCAGTGAAAGAGAATCTAACCACTACCACTTGACATTCAATGGTGTTACCATCACTGAAGTCTCCATGATCAAAATTCTGGGGGTTACCATTGACCAAAAACTCAACTGGACCCACCACATAAACACAGTGGTTACAAACATAGATCAGAGGCTAGGAATATTGCGATGAGTAATGTAGCTCCTGACTCTCCAAAGCATGTCCACCATCTACAAGGCACAAGTCAGGAATGTGACAGAATGCTCCCCACTTGCCTGGATAGGTGCAGCACCAACAACACTCAAGAAGCTGATCATCATTCAGGACAAAGCAGTCCACTTGATTGGCAACACATTTACAATCATTCAGTTTCTCCACCACTGGCACTCAATAGCAGCAGTGTGTACTATCAATAAGATGCAATGCAAAAATTCAACAAATATCCTGAGACAGTACCTTCCAAACCCACACCCACTTCCATCTAAAAGGACAAGGGCAACAGATATATGGGAACATCACCACCGACAATTTGCCCTCTGAGCCAATGACCATCCTATCTTGGAAATATATTATTCCTTCACTGTCACTGGGTCAAAATCCTGGAATTCCCTCCCTAAGGTCATCAAAGGTGAACCTACAGAACATGGATTCCTCCTTCTTGAAGGCAGTTATGGACAGGCAATAAATGCTGGTCAGCCAGCAACACCCACATCCCATGAGTAGATAATTTAAAAAATAGACAAATGATATATAAAATAAAAAGGTAAATTTCAATAAAGCTATGCCTTAGGAAAACACAACCAACTCAATATTCCTTGCACTACATAGCTTAAGAATTCCTTAATCACAGATGGAAGGTCGGGATTCCTACCAATAATAGCTTTCACTTATAGGTTGCAGAGGTATGCTGAACACACTTTTATTTACCTTTTTTTTCTGGGTCATGGCAGTTCCAATGGTGCAGCTTTCCAGTGTTCCTGTTCACGGACTAGCCATTAACACTTTCATCATAGTTTAATGACTTCCGGGAAATAAAATACAACCCTTTAACATTTCAGATTATTCACATAGCTTTCCAGGTTTTGGACTATTTTGATCCAGCCTGCACAGTACCTCCAAGATCTCCTATTTCTTTTTTGCCAAACAGATAAACTGACCTCTTCCTGAATGTTTCTTTTACTCACAAAAATTGTGCCTTCTCTGTGTCTTTGCTGTTTGTGCCCATATCTGTGTGTGACAAGTTCTACACTCTACCTTCTCTACATGTAGCTCTCTCATGTGTCCACCAGCCAAACACCTTCTGGTCATAATCGTCTTCCTGATGGTGTTAATTCTAAGTCAGGGGTCAACAAATAATAACAAAACACTATTTCATTATTTTCGAGAAAAATAAGATTGACCCTGTTACAATTGACGCAAACTCTAGAAAGGAAGTTATTTTTATGTCTGATTACAGACATTTTAAAATAACTTTTCTTCATTATATTACACTCAGGTCATAGATCGTCATGTGTATATGAATAATTAGGCTGCACACCTATATGCAATAGGGTTCAAATTTGCAGGTACTATCAAAATAGAGAACACAGTTAACATTCGAGAGTACTGAAGGAAGCCACAAAACAATACTGATGAGGTAGTTCACATTAGTAAATTTGAGGGGACACATTTTAATTAAATGCAAAACAATACTTATGGTTTGAATGAAAGTAGGTCCAGTGATAGAACATAGAACATAGAAGAATACAGCGCAGTACAGGCCCTTTGGCCCTCGATGTTGCGCCGATCCAAGCCCACCTAACCTACACTAGCCCACTATCCTCCATATGCCTATCCAATGCACGTTTAAATGCCCATAATGAAGTAGAGTCCACCACTGCTACTGGCAGGGCATTCCATGAACTCACGACTCGCTGAGTAAAGAATCTACCCCTAATATCTGTCCTATACCTACCCCCCTTAATTTAAAGCTATGCCCCCTTGATGTGAAAGATCAAAGATATTTTGGTGTGCAGGCTCACTCAGTATCAATGAAAATTTTCCAAAAAAAAACACAAAATACCGCATATGTTGGAACTCTAAAATAAAATAAGGTTCTGGAAAAACTCAATAGATCTGGCAGCATCAGTGGAGAGAAAAAAAATAAGAGTTAACATGACTATTCTTTGGAAGTGGAATCATACCGGATTTGAAACTTTCTCCATTGATGCTGCCAAAACTGCTCAGTTTCTCCAGCACTTTTTTAAAGTTGTGGACAGAATCTCAAACTGAAAGCTGTACAAAAGATACAATGGAACTTGAATTTATATCAGAGTATAAAATTCACATGGGATAATGAAGAGCTGATACAAGATCCAATTCAAGCTAAGGTGCAGAGCATTAGATTCCATATTTAGGAAACTGAGGTTTGGGTAAAGCATAATTCACAATTCACCAGCATTCTGAGTGATAAGATGAAATACTAATTTAAAAAACGGTAAAATTGGGCCTTTTTGTTAGATAAAAGCTATTTTACGAAGTTTTGTAATTGAAGTTTTGATATGGGATAGGTTATACAGAAGTTATTTCCACTAATCATGTGGCCTTGAACAAAAGATTATAAGGTGAGGAGAAATGTATTCATAGAGAAAGATATGAAGTTATTGGTTGAGGCAGAAACTGCACACCAGCATTCAAAATTAGCTGGAATGCTGAAGGAACAGATGAACAGAGGATCAGAAGGCGGCCATTCAGTCAATCAAGCCTGTCACCATGTAATGAGATCAAAGCTGATCTGTGGCTTAATTCCATATAGCTATCTTTGGCCCATATCCCTCAACATCTTTGCTTACATAAGACATAGGAAAATGCATAAAACAACATAAAAACTGAGGGCTAAAAGTCACAGGGAATGATTGTTTGCCTGGAGGGTAAAATGCAACATGCACTGATTGCTTGAGACAAATAGTTAGTTTTGTGGAGTGACTTGTATCCACTCTGAAAGCAACATTCAGAAACTTTAGATTACGTTGCTTTGAAACTCATTCTGAGAAACCAATGTTAATGCTTGTGCTTTTTAACAAATTCCCCATTTTGCTTGCATCATTTTATATGTTCTTTTTCAGGCTTGCTCAGTCTCCCAATATTCTAAGGCAGGTTTGATAGGTTTTCCACAATGTTAATCAATTCTTCTGTGTTTAAATAAGTTACTCAGTTCTCCTTAATTATTTGCAAAGGGTACAACTTCTGGATTTTAAATGCAAAGAAACTTGATACTAATTGCAGAGGAAAAACTGACAATGCTATGAATCTGTCAAAAATTAAAACATTTTAAATCCTTCTTTATGAGTGGGATACCTGGATAGTTTGTGGCTTTCATAACTCAATTATAACTTGCTAAAAGAATTAGGTACATGAAATATACAATTTATGGTTCGAGTGCTTATGTCATTTCAATGGTGGTGAATTACCTCTGTCTAGGTGCACTGCTTAATCATTGTTAATGTGAAGTTCACCAAAACAGCTAATAACAAAGCCCATACTTCAAGGAAGAGGCAGAACCAATCTTTTGGCTTTTTTGGCTTACTAATGGTGAATCTGTTTGGTATGTTACTTCAGCTAGAAAATTTGATGATGTTGTTGATGATTAAAGCTCCATACCAGACAGAAAAAAAACATATGGGAGGCTCTTCTTGGTTCAAACAGTCCTGTTTTAGAATAATACTGAATGCTTGAGGGTAACCAAGGATTCTAACTTCCTATAACATTTTTCTTTCAAGCATGTTGCAAGTTCAAGAATGATTGATTTCTATGCTTTTGTTCTTTGAAATAGTGAGGGTGAATTAACAAAAGTTCTGCAACTTGCAATGGATGCTCTTATTTCTCTTTAACTTCACTTAATAAATCTGACTCTGTTTTTAGCCTAAGATATGGTTGATCAGGTATTACTTACTCATCATTGTGAGGGGACAGGAATTTCTAATGGAAATCTTTAAGTACCTGCTGCATGTAATTCAACAATAAAGTGATTAACTACCATCCTGTGGCTTGCTACCAGACTACTTCATGCAAGCAGTTACATTTTGGCTCAAAGAAAACGAGGTTCTGCCTGTAAAAGTGGTCTATCACTATCAGCATAAGTTTAGCTCCATATTCTTGTTGGTTTTCTTCTGAAGGTATTGGATTCCAGCTGAAATACAATTTCAGAGAATCTTGCTCAATTAATCACTTCTTTGTACATCTACATAGTGAGCTTTGATAGACCACTTGATTATCACAGCCAAGTCCAATCTTGATTTGGATGCATGCACACAGTTCCCAGTAGGAATGGATGGATAGCAGGAGGACAGGGAGTCTCTTTCCTAACTTAGGAACACCAAAGTCAGTTAAGGACATGAAAATTTGCTTGAGCTGGCAGCTTTTAGCTTGAGATACATCTACAAGCAGATTGAGTTTCTGGCTGTATCCCTTAATAAAGATACACTTTAACCACTAAGTGGCTCTGAAGAACAGCCAACATCACCTCCATATTTTTAAAATCATAAATCTACTATCAATTTATCTGGGCTTTTGGTGCTATTAGTATGATCTCAAATGAATGAGGAAAATCTCTAAACTCCAACTGTATCTACAATCTGATGTTTTTGGATCCCAAGAGTTTGTCAGATACAGCAGAAAACAGGGTCTCACTCCACTTGTTCATTTTCTATAAGTTGCAAATCTGAAGGATCCCTTTCTCTGCATTTATCAATATTAAAAAGCTTTTCCTCACAAAACCACTCCTTCAATCAGGATTTAATGTAGAGGAAGGAAGGAAGGGAGAGGGACACCAGAAAAACAGACATTGGAGGAGGGCAAGAAAGAAATTGAAATGAGGTCATTGTATTTTTAATTGCATCCATTTGGAACTATGGATGTTACCTGTAAAAAGCTGACACGTGGCACATTCACAAAGGGACACCAGGATGTGCTTCATGTTAGAATCTCCTGTTCTCTGGATGCTGCCTGACCTGCTGTGCTGTTCCAGCAATAAAGTTTCAACTGTGCTTCATGTTACACAAAATACAGGCAGAAATTACCTCAAATTTCAAAGATCTGGAGCAACTTCCTTTGAGCAGCTATCCTTTTATCCCCCGTTTCTAAAATAATCTTTCCCGGCTGACAATCCTATCACCTAATGAAAAGTTTGCAATGAACCAGGCTTTTAGAAAGATCTGTTTCCAAGGAAACTGATTCCAAACAACAGCAGGCATTCTGAGAATCTCTCAGAAAGCATAGCAACATTAAGAAACAGAAATGGACTCTCTCCGAAGTCAAAGAATAACACATCGTGTTCAAAATTCAACATATTGGTCTCATATTAATGGACACAAAATACAGTAACAAAATAATCCTGAAGTGAAGTTTAATTAATAAACAACTTCAAATTCAGTATTCATTTATCCTACTTTAACATTGCATTTGATAAGATTATAGGGCCATCATTTTTCAAGACACAGACCTCAGAATCCTCTGTCGGCTCCCTCCTGTACGTAACAGAGTTACAAAAGCTGACAATTGGAAAGATGCTTTTTTTTTCTGAGGTTCCAACTGTCACAAAAACCCAAATGGTGGGAACTTATGGTCCAATGTCACTAAAATGCAGAAGTTGTTTTAATGATCATTGTAAATAAATCTAGGTATTTAGCAGCACTGATCTCCATGTGTTTGCACTCAAGTATGATTCCTAACATAAAGCATCTTGTTATAATTGTAGTGAACATGCTTCACCATTTCTACACATCCTTGAAGTTATAACCTGTAAACAGTATCTATATTTACAAGAAACATTTTCTTGGTAGCAAAGTGCTCTGGCACATCCTGAGAGCATGAAATATGTGACTTAAATCCAAATGTTTCTTCTATAAATGACAACTTTTGGCACGGGTAGTAGCATATTCCTGAAAAGATCACTTAAAAGTAACTTCATTGTTCTCAAATTGCAACAGCATCATGCCACTTTACTTCACACATATTATAAGCCAGTCTTAACCTTGTACTATCCATTTTACTCTGATGGAAGTTATCGGTAATGACTCAGCAATTTTTATCTTACTTTACATTACACAGGTACAACTTTACACTATTTCAAATATACGACATATACAGTGTGATATTTAAAGGTCCACATCGCTCAAGTTGACCAACATTAGCTGGTATCTTAATTCAAACCAGGCAGGTGGGGAAAATCTGTCTGCACCTTATTGTTTCAATAACTCAAAATAAAATCTCGCATTTACGTTAAGATACCCAATCTCATTGAATAACTGGATAAAGTTGAACATATTTGTTGTTTTCTTACCTCTCCTTTAGCTTATCAGAAAGTTCCTCCAGAATTTGCACGGCCTGTTTGTGATAGTCGAGTTGTGCTTCCACAAGGGCTGACATTTGAGTCACCTGCTCGATCTGGAAGAAAATTATCCATATTTGGTTTAAACTAGTTTAAAGTGATTGAAATTATTTTCACTCAATTACAGTGACTTAATCTCTCATCCTAAGATGCCCTCCTGTCCAACAGCTATTTATAGAAATAAAAGTGATTCATGCCTGAACACTTTTACATTGATCAATTCTGAAATTACTCCCCAGAATTGGCTCAGGTTCAACAAAAAAAAAAAGCAAGGACACTTTCACCCTGAGGCCAATTAAATATTTTTTGTGAAACTGTGTAAGTTTGCTCCATCTGAAGATATGAAAAATAAAAGGTATGGGACATCTCCACTTTATCCCAATGCAAACTTATAGCTGTCAAGAGAGTACTGAGGAAATACAGCTTAAGGATTGCACTACTTTGTGAGAGGGGTTAAAATGAGACCTAGGCTGTCCATTAAAGCTGACATTATTTGAAGAAGTTTGCTCTCCTGACTAACATTCCTCTATCCATCAATATTACCAAAATTGCAGACTATTGAGTCATCCCATTGGGATGTTAGTGCCGAACCATGATCATTATGTTTTACAAGACAACTGACAATGAAGTCCAAAACTGGAGCAATGCGTCATATATTGTGGGGTGTAAATGATATATGATCTCACACAAATTGAAATTAGTTTATATATTATTGAAATTATTTGCTTCTCTATGAGACATCAAGAAAGTATGAATTCGTCTATTGAATGAAATATGAAGTAGGGATATCAGAGAAGGCAGGAAATAGCAGAAAGAAATATTTGGTAACAGGATATTTGGTGATTACTTGGGTATTTTTCAGTATCAACAGGACAATTTCTTTTTTTGGGTGTGACACATATTGGCTTTTAAATTATGACTTGGCTGAAGCCAGAGATGAAGCAATCTGCAGGATTAGAACAATCCAAATCAGGGGAAAATCAAACATTTATTATGCCCTGACCAATGCCACAGGCTTAGAAAGCTTTTCAATAGAACTGTGGGAATTGCTGTTCAGCAGAGCCAAAAGAAGGTTTTATGTTGTTATAATAATAAAGTTGATTCATCATACATCTGATCAAATCTTCAATGAGAGCTCAATAAATGTTCTCAGCACACTCACTAAAAGCTTTGACTAGTTACTGTCATTGCCTATACACAATTATTACCCTCAGTGAATGGTTCTATAAAGCAATACAATTTCCCATTAAGCAAGAGTAAAATCCTTGTAGGAAAAATGGCACATTGATGAACTTAATGATCAGGAATAAAGCATTACTTCACAATATATCATAATCTTCCTGAAATACTTTGCCTTTCCATCAGAAGCCATTGATCTTTGCTGAGATCATTACATTAGAGACAAAAAAACTGCAGATACTGGAATCGAAAGTAGGCAAGCAGGAAACTGGAAGAACACAGCAAGCCAGGCAGCATCAAGAGGTGCTGAAGTCAACATTGGGGACCAGTCCTGAAGAAGCCAAAACATTGACTTCTCCACCTCCTGATGCTGCCTGGCTTGCTGTATTCATCTAGCGAGGAGAAAATGAGGACTGCAGATGCTGGAGATCAGAGCTGAAAATGTGTTGCTGGAAAAGCGCAGCAGGTCAGACAGCATCCAAGGAACAGGAGAATCGACGTTTCGGGCATAAGCCCTTCTTCAGGAATGCAGAAGGGCTTATGCCCGAAACGTCGATTCTCCTGTTCCTTGGATGCTGCCTGACCTGCTGCGCTTTTCCAGCAACACATTTTCAGCTGTATTCATCTAGCCTCCTGCTTGTCTACTTGAGATCATTACGTTAGCCAAAAGTGTGTTACTAGACTGAGAACTTTGGAGCGGAGTCTAATTTGTTTCCTTTAACAACAAAGTATGCACATTCAAGTTCTAGCAATAGCATTGAACAGTGATCTGAAACAGGAATCCAATTACCTGTACTGACTTCAGTAAGGTACAAATGAGAGTTGAGAGAGAACAAATCCTGAATGAGGCACAGCCCGCACGTGTGTGTGTGAATCTGGAAACCTGGAGTATTTAGGGAATTCTGTGCAGGAGGAAAGAGATGCTTTCTGCATTTGCTTTGGTTCATAGTTTTTAAGGCCTTTTTTGTGGTATATAATTTGTAAGGCCAAATACTTCAGGTTCCACTGATAAATTTCTGAAGATCAGCGTCCCAGCATTTCAGCTTCAACTGAGCAGAGGGAGGGGAGTTCCAGTTTAACAGCTACAGGTGTCTGCTGATTGTGTAAACAAATCAAATAGTGACACAGGGAAGTGGTGTTTTAATGAGTTCATGATTTTAATAAGTGTACCTTTTTTTGGAAGAAGTGTGGAGTTTGCACATTCTTCACATGTCTGCGTGGTGCTCGTTTCCTCCCACAGTTCAAAGATGCGCAAGTGAGGAGGACTGATCATGATAAATTGCCCATAGTGTACCAAGACATGTAGGTTAGATGGGTTAGCCGTGGAAATGTAGGGTTATATGATAAAGGGAGGTGGGTGTGGGTGGGTTGCTCTTCGGAGGGTCGGTCAATAGGCCGAACGACCTTCTTCCACTTTGTTGGATTCTATAATTCCACAAAAAGGGATTAACTGAGAAACAACAGGAATAAGTGGAATCAGGGCTAATAAAGACCACAAGATGAAAGGAGTAGGCCGTTTGGTCCTTTCAGCCTGCTCCAGTCGTGGCTCATCTGACATTCCCACAATCTTTGATTCCCAAAATGGTTAGGAATCTATGGCAACCTTAAATATACACAAGGGCTCTGCTTCACAGCTCTCTGCAGCAAGGAATTCCAAAGTCTCAGAATCCACAGAAAAAATCCCTCTTCATCGCAGTCTTAAATTTGTGACTCCTTATTCTGAGACTATGCATTCTGGCTCGAGACACCTATGAGGGGTAACATTCTATTAGCATTTACCCTGTCAAGCCTCTTGAGAATCCTATATGTTTCAATCAGATAATCTCTTATTCTTCTAAACTCCAGTGAGTGGAGTCCCACTCTGTTTAGTCTTTGCTCATGAGATAATTCTTCTATTTTAGAGATTATCCTAGTGAACCTTTTCTTAACTGCCACAAATGAAATAATATTTTTCGTGAAATAAGGGGACCAAAACTGCTCAGAGTACTCAAGATATGGTCTCTCCAATACCTGAATAGTTGTAGTAAGACATCCCTACTCTTATACTCCAGCCTCCTTGAAATAAGGGCCAACATTCCATTAGCCTTCCTAATTATATGCTGCACCAACGTGCGAGCTTTCTGTGTTTCATGCACAAGTGCCCCAAGTCCTTGTGTGTTGCAGCTTTCTACAGTTTTTCTCCATTTAAATAATAGTGTTATTTTATTCTCCCTTCCAAAATAAACAACTTCACATTTTCCTACATTAAATTCCATTTGCCGACTTTTTGCCCACTTCTTGTATCCATTCCACAACCTGCTTTTCCACCTTATTTTGTGTTGCCTGCAAATTTGGCTTTAAAGGAATATAAGCAAGCAAAGCAGGGTAAAAAATGTAAAACCAAAAAGAAGCAAACACATTGCTAGGACAGTACTATAGGCCCTGGAACAGGGAGAAGGAAATTGAACAGCAGATAATGAGGCAAATTTCAGAGAAGTGTAAAAGTAATAGGGTAAATGATAGTAGAGGATTTCAACTTTCCGAACACTAAGTGGGATAGTTGTAGCATGAAAGGGTTTGGAAGGAGCAGAGTTCTTAAAAGACATCAAGGAGAGTTTTTGAAGTCATTATGTAGGAGAAAGGAGGGGTGGTCTTGGATTTAATTTTACTTAATGAAATGAGGCATGTGGGAAGCATTTTGCAGACAGTGATCATAACTCCATTAGACTCAGGTTTGTTATGAAGAGGACATGGACAAATCAAAAATCAAAACTGGGCAGAGAAGACCAATTTTAATAAGATCAGGTATGATTTGGCCAGAGAGGACTAGGAGCAGATCTGTTTAGGTAAATCTGTGTCAGAGCAGTGGGAGTCATTCAAGCAGGAAATAAGGGGAATACAGGAGCAAATGTTCCAATAAAGACAAAAGTAGGACCAACAAATCCTGAGAACCATGGATACCTAAGGACATTCAAGACTCGATAAAGAGAAAATGGGAAGCTTACAGCAGATACTGAAGCCTCAAAATAGCAGAAGCCCTACAGAAATAAAGAATGTGCAAGGGGAAGCTTAGAAAGGAAATTAGGAGAGCAAAAAAATGGGGAGGCCAGAATAATCGCATGCAAAATCAAGGAAATTCATAAGCTATTTTAAAGAGTAAAAGGATAACTAGGAAAAGATACTCTACAACCACCTGATGAAGGAGCAGCACTCCAAATAAACCTGTTGGACCTGTTGTGAGATTTTCAACTTTGTACATCCTAGTCCAACACCGGCATCTCCAAATTTGAAAAAGAGTAAGGTCCATTAAGGACCACAGTGATAATTTGTGTGTGGAGCAACAGGTTCTGGCAAGATTATAAAGAAACACTCTGTATCAGTGCTTACCACTAAAAGGGACGATGTGGGTATTGACAACAGGGAAGAGAACTGTATTGCACAAATAAATTAGCATAGATAGGGAGGAGGTTCTGAGTGATCTGGCAGGCTTAAAAGTAAATAAATCTTTAAGGTGGATTCTCCAAGGCTATTGAATGAGGCAAGGAGGAAATAGCAATGGCAATAGTTTTCAATTCCTCCCTGTCCACAGGAGAGTTACCAGAGTACTGGAGGACAGCCAATGTGGACCATTATTCAAGAAGGGAGCAAGGAACAAACCAGGCAATTACATGCTACTCAGTCTAACCTCAGTGGTGGGATAACTATTGGAAGCAATTCTGAGAGCTAGAATTAATCTGCCCTCGAAGAGGCATGGATTAATCAAGAATAGTCAGCATGGTTTTGTTAAGGACCAAACTGAAATTTTCGAAGAGGTAACAAGGTGTGTTGATGAGGGTAAACCATTCAGCTTAGTCCATTTGGACTTCAGCAAGGTTTTTGATATGATTCCACATAGACGACTGATAACAAATTTAAGAGGTCACGGGATTCAAAGAAATTTGGCTAATTAGATTCAGAAATGGCTGAGTAGCGCGAAACAGAAGGTGATGGTCAAGGTGTGGTTCTGTGACTGGAAGCCTGTGTCCAGTGGGGTTCTGCAAGGACCAATGTTAGGGTCCTTGCTGTTTGCAGTATATGTAAACAATTCAGACCTGAAGGTAGGAGTTTCATCAGTAAGTTTGTGGACGATATGAAAGTTGGAAGTGTGGTAGACAGTGTGGGGGATAATCTTAGATTACATGAGGATATAGATAGGCTGATCAGTGGCAAGTGGAATTCAGTTCAGGTAAGCGTGAGATGTTGCATTTGGGCAGGACAAAAAAGACCACAGAATTATTGATGAATGATAGGTCCCTGGGAAGCAAAGATCAGAGGGACCTTGGTGTGCATGACCAACGGTCCTTTAAGGTAGCAGGACAAGTAGATAAAGTGATTGAGAAAGCATATGGTTTATTTGTCTTTATTAGACAAACATAAATATAAGAGCAGGGAGGTTATTCTGGAACCATATGAAAGTTGGTTGAGCCACATCTAGAATAGCTGTGCGCAGTTCTGGAATCCATATTATGGGAGAAAGTGCAGAGGAAGTTTATGAGCATGTTACCTGGGCTGGAGAATTTTAGTCATGAAGAGAGATTGGCGTATACGGGTTGTTTTTGTTGGAGCACAGGAAATGAAAGGATCACATGATTGAGATCTATAAAATTGTTGGGGGCATGAGAGAGTAAACAGAAAGACTTTTCCCCTTGTGGAAGGATCAAAGACCAAGGGATATCGATTTAAGGAAGGGATAGGAGGGGATATAAGGAAGAGGACATGAGGAAAACAAATGGAAATGAGGAAAATGTTTTTTATCCAGAGCATGGTGGGAATATAGAACTCACTGCCTGTCAGGGTGGTAGAGGCAGGAATCCTCAAAATTTAAGAAACATATAAATGTACACTTACAATGCCAAGGCATATGGGCAAAGTGTTGGAAAATAGGATTAGAATAATTAGGTGGTTGTTGTTGACTGACACAGACTCAATGAGCCAAAGGGCCTTTTTTTGTGCCATAGACCTCTGGGACTCTTACATTTACTCAGATGCACCAAAAGCAAATAAGGTCAATGAAGAAAGAACAAAAATCAAATCAGGGACACCCACGGTTTGGATTTGGCACACTACTACATTGAGTGGTGCCTTTATTAAGCCACCAGATCTTACATAATCTTATATGAACTAAATACCTTCACTATAACATCTAATTTTGTCACCTTATATTGAATAACCTCTTACCATCACAAATTACGAATAAGCCACCAGATACATATAGGAAAAAGAAATCAGAACAAAGTAGTTGGACTTCAGTTCATTCTTACATCGGTTTCTAAAAGATTGTACATGCTAGTTTCTGCCACTTCTTTGGACTCGTCGAATTTCTCCATGGCTTGTTTGATCTCTTCGTCAGGGATTTTACCCTGTCGTTTCTTCTTGTAGTCATAGTCCAGGCGTCGACCCTCCAACTTCTTCAAGTGATGCTACAATATCAAAATGGATATGTAATATGCAATAATATCTAAAATATTCTCACACAATAGTCTTTGTTTCTTTTTTCTTGAAGATTTATGCATAGTTCCAGGCAATTCCCAAATTATGAACATCTGACTTATGAATGCTCATACTTAAAATTAATATTAATATGAAATCCCATTTGTAAGGACTCGACACGCAAATGTTTACTCATACTTACAAACAGCGACTTTGTAATGTACTGTACTGTATTGTCTTCTGATAGGTGTACAACTGACTTACAAATGTACCCAGGAACCAGTTTCTAAACTGGAGACTGCCTGTGCTTTTAGTCTGCATAAAGCTATTGATGCCAACAGTCCACAATGACCTTACTCACTTAATCATTCTTATATGACTCCAGATACCAAGTCTTGCAGACTATAGGACCTTTGAGATAGAAACATTATTGTTTACACAGACACTCCTTCCAGCATGGGACCATGAAGTAGTATTGTTTGCTCATCCCTTTCTCTCTGAGGAGCGCGACCAATTGCTGCATCCCCAGTGACACCAGTTCTCTCAGCATAGACCAAGGTTTAACCTTTAGGCTTTTGCATTATGTAGCTGGGGAGCAATACAGAACATTAACTCTAAGCTATATAGAAATCAAATAAATTCATTCGTGCAGTGAAATACTATTTGATCAGTGATGTTTACTTTTTTTTACCCTTTCAGTGCTGACTTTTTAATGCGACAGTTCATTGGAGAGTAAGGTTTTTCAAAATCAAGATCACTACTTCTCCATGGTCAACTGACTGAGCTGACCAATTTGCTTTTATGTTATGTTTAGTAGACAGATCAAAATATTCAGTCAACATGGATAAGTTAAAAGTAACTGCCAACTTGGATTCCAAGCCAGTCCCTCTAGAAGATGGTGTCATTGTATCAATGCTCCCCATTAGGGCAGAACAGAGACACAGGCAAGAACAATGTAATCACCATCAAACCAGAATTTACTCTTCAGTTTCTTCTGCAATTATATGCTCAGCTTCTCTTTTCTTTAGGTTCATAACCTATGATAACAATTAGAAAATCTATCTCTAGGCTTCTGATGGGGCTGTTTTTCTGCCTATTTCAAGCTGAATGCAAAAATGATCTTGACAATTTTGCTTTATGAGCAGTAGAGCGGCAAATAAGCATCTTTCCCTCAATATCAGTGAGATGATATAGAAGTAAATAGGCCATGAACTTATTCTCAGCTGAATGGACTATCAAAACGTGCAGCATACCAGTGCCCTGAATGAGCATCACATTCCACCATCAAGTATTTTTCTCATACAATCATAGAAGACACCAGCATGGGCTCTGTTCCCGTCCACAGATTTTGAGCAACATAAACAGGACAGGTTACCCAGCTCCTTGATCCTGTAATGCCATTCAGCTAAATCTTTGCAGATCTTATTTGCAATTACCTGTCGTGGTCAAATTCCCTTAAAAATATTTGAACAGAAATCAACCTCATTTGTAAAATTCGTTACTGATCCACTGAAGCATCACCTGCTATCCAACTTGGGGACACACAGCTGACCCTTGCAAATTTCTAGCCATACAATCATTAACATTCAGGAGAGATGTTCCCCCACCTTTGGTGAGATGTCATGTCTAAAAAAAAGAGCCTGAGCACTGAGAGAAAGACTAGACAGATAACTTCCCAAAGCAAATTTGTTTTTTTGTGAGGCTGGTGCATGGTAATGTTCTCTTCATTTTTCACAGACTATTGCGGCTGATCCTGAACTGATGGGATCATAATGGGTGATCTATATCTAACATCTGAAGACAGCAAATGGTAGGAAACAGCAGACTCCATGTATCTTGCAGCTCTTCATATTATGTTAATTGCCAAATAAAATGGATACCTTAGCCTATACCAGAGTTAGTACATCGACTTACCTTACGCAAAACATGTTCTAAACATCAAGTGCAATAAACTTTATATTTTATCTTGGCTTTAGCGAATTTGGTCTATTGGTAGTTCTCATTATTAAGAACTTGGGTTTGTCACTTAGTTCTTATCATGGTTTCACTGAACTCTGGTTTAATGACAAATGAGGCAGTTTTGACTGTTTTGCTGATTAACTTTGAATGCTGTTTTATCTGAAGAGTCGCATCTTAAACACATGCTTTAAGCTTCTGATCTCACTGATGCAGAGAGGTTTCATGTAGATTAAATAACGAGCTTAATTATATAAATTAACTTTTTCAATTAAACCTGCAAATTTGCTTTCCCATTTTTTCACATTTCATTGATCAAGTTCAAAAATAATTACATAGTTCATGTCTGATTTAAAAGGATTGATCGATATTGATATATCCAATACCTGCTCAGATTTCCAGGTGATTTGTTCATTTTATTGTGCATTTGCACAAATTCAGTTTGGACTATTTTGCAGCACAACTAATCAGTTTAGAATAGGCAGCCCGCTCTAGGAAATAAACTCTCATTAAACTTCTCCCTTCTAACCTTGAACCTTTATCTTGAGGTACATATACTGCAGAAACACTGTACTATTGCACAACAATCTTTGCACTTTTAGTCTGAAACTACCAGTATGAACAATTTTTTTCGACACACTATATGTGCTTGAAATGCACGATTTCACTTCAGCAGAGCAAATTCAAAACTTTCCCCTTGTATTAATTATCGGCCTTTCTCAGCATATCTGAATGAACTTGGCTAAATACAAGACTTTCAATCCATGGTAAGAGATAGGGTAGTCTTGGCAATTTTAAATTTAGCTTCCAATGGGTTGCACAAAATCTTTTCTATTGAAATATAATTGCTTACTGTGTTGGTGAATAAATAGCATGAGGCATTGTTTGATTCAATAAAGGAAATAAACTGTCTGGGAACTACCTAGTAGTGTTGGTTTCAGGACATGTAAATGTTAAAACTGCAAAAGTCTATATCCAAAGGTTACAGACGTTTTGCTCCAAGAACTTTTTAATCCAAATGCAAACATGTAATTTTCAGTATCAAGAACAATATTTGAGAGATCAACAAACATTAACTAATTGAATAAAGTGTGCTTCATATGGATAACCAAAACTTGGGTGATAATTCTCAAACATGAATACTTACAATAAATCCACTGACTTGGACAGCTAACTCGACCACACTTCCTCATACCCTACCTCCTGCAAGAATTCTATTCCATTCTTCAAGTTTCTCCATTATCTATTCTAATAAAGCAACATTCTAACCAACACTTCTGATAGATCCTCCTTCATCCTCAACAGAGGATTCCTCCCCATCATAGTTAATAGGGGGGACTTTTGACTTTCACCCAAACCATAACAGGGCTTATCTTCTCCAAACCTTCAACCACGAGTCCCTGGATTCAATCGATCATGCTGCAACATTTCAGTTACATGTGTGATGCCACCATCAAACAGTTCCTCCACCTGTCAGTGTCCTTATAGGACCTGCAACTGATGGCGTTCCCTTCCCGACACCCTAATCACCCCAACTTCCTCCCTTTCATTAGGCATCTTTCCATGAAAGTATTGACGATGTAACATCTGCACGTTTGGCTCCTCCGTCAACACTGTCTGAGGTCCCAAACATACTTTTCAGTTTAAACACCAATTTCCCCATACCTATTTCAATTCTATATATTACAGTCACTGCTTATAACGTCAGCCACTTGACATTGGGGACAGCACAGACATAATTATGGAACGCCTCCATTCAGTTGCAGAAACATTGGAATTAGGAACAAGAGTAGACCATTTCGCCTTTCAAGCCCAGTCTGCCACTTAATAAGATCATAGCTGATCTGGTTGAGTTCTCAACTTCATTTTCTTATCTGTATCTGGGATCCCTCATCTAACTCATTTAAATAAATTCAATGATCCACCCTCTGTTGCTTCTTAAGAAAGAGAATTCTACTGACTAATGACATTCAGAAGAAATTTCTCCTCATCCACACCTTAAATGAGAGAACTCTTATCTAAACTGTGCCCCTTACTCTAGTCTCCTCCACCAGAAGACACATACTTATGGTTTCACTCTACTAGGTCACTTCAACAACTTATACAATCAATAAAATAGTTTTAGAATTAAAGTCTGTCATTTTAATTGTCCATCTTGCTGTCATGCCAACCTTTCCGTGCTTGGATTCCTACAGTGTTCCAGTGAAGCCAATTTAAGCTCTGGGAACAGCATCTTATCTTTCAATTAGGCATTCTACAGACGTCTGAACTTAACAGTGAATTCAACAATTCTAAGCTATACACGTTGCCCATATTTTGGCTCCTTTTCTTTGCACATCTTGGTTTTAGTCTCATTTCTTCCTTGCTTGTATTTTCGGATAGTAGCTGTTCATCATTTTACCAATTACACCTCCTCTAAACATATCTTTTGTTTCTTTACTTGTCCCATTACTAATTTCTTTTGGTCGTGCACACTAACCCTTATTGTCATTTAATCTTTTTTCTCTTCCAATCTATCACAGGCTTTTGTTTTTGGCTCACTGTCCGACAGGAAAGGTTGACAGGGATACTTTGAAATAGAACTAATTCAGCTTCGGAAACCTGGTTAGCGTGGATGAATTGGACTGAAGTGTCTGTTTCCATGCTGTATGATTCTACAACCTGAAATATTAACTCTCTCACTCCACAGATGCTGCCTGATGTAAGTATTTTAGCATTTGGATTTCATATTAGGGCATTCTTGTTGCTTGAGCTGTACATGTACTGTAAATTAGCATACTAAATGTTCTGCTATAAAATTCCGGTCAATGCGTTATCACTTTGAAAAGAATTGGGAATATGGTTTGCCTTCATGATATACACCTGTTCAGAGAACATAATAAAAGAAGTGGATTCCACCTCACAGATGATACAAAATGTTAAGGAAAACTGAACTTATGCTACCTAACCTAACACCATATCAGGTTTCCACAGGATATTTTAAAAGGGAGTAAAAGTTCACAAGTGAAAAGATGATTCAATTGTACTCAGAAACCACTGATTTCAAATTAGGTTTCAATCATGTTTCTTCTGGAGCGGGAGGGGAGGGAATCAAAAAGATAGCAGAATGGTAATTTGTTTACCTATAGATGATATTTTACCTGAATTTCTTTGAAATCTTTATCACATAGACCTTGTAAGGGGTCAATGAAGTTCTGTTTGACTTCAATATCCAGAGAATCTTTAACCTCAGCCATCCTTTTCATCGATTCACCAACATCAATAAGAGCACCTCCTTAAATCAGAAAATATAAGAATCAATTGAAGTACAGAAAACTGAATAAATCTCTCTTCGATGAATAACAAACCAATACAATCCTTGTATCAAAATATTTTCTCCTGTCTTGCTGGGAAACCGCTTAACGTGTAATTTCCCCACAACGTGTCACCTTCAAGAAAACCCTTGAATAATAATGAGAATGACCTTGAAAGATCAGAGCATTGAGTATGGGAGTTGGGAGGTCATGTTGTGGCTGTACAGGACATTGGTTAGGCCACTTTTGGAATGTTATGTGCAATTCTAGTCTCCCTCCTATCAGAAAGATGTTGTGAAACTTGAAAGGGCTCAGAAAAGACTTACAAGGATTTTACCAGGGTTGGAGGATTTGAGCTAGAAGGAGAGGCTGAATAGGCTAGGGCTGTTTTCCCTGGAGCTTCAGAGGCTGAGGGGTGACCTTATAGAGGTTCATAAAATCATGAGGGGCCTGGATAGAGTAAATAGTCAAGGCCTTTTCCTTGGGATGGGGGAAGACCAGAACTAGAGGGCATAGGTATAGGGTGAGGAGGGAAAAATTTAAAAGGGACCAAAGGGGCAAATTTTTCCAGGCAGAGGGTGGTACATGTATGGAATGAGCTGCCAGAGAAAGTGGTGGAGGCTGGTACAATGACAACATTTAAAAGGCATTGGATGGGTATATGAATAGGAAGGGTTTAGAGGGATTTGGGCCAAGTGCTGGCAAATAGCACTAGATTAGGTTAGGATATCTGGTCAGCATGAACAAGATGGACTGAAGAGTCTGTTTCCAAGCTGTACACCTCTACGACTCTGTAACTATAACCATGAGAGGCTTCACAGTTAAATTCAATGATGACCTCATTTGATTTTCACACAAAAATACTTCCATCAGAGTCAACAGTTAACAAGGAGTGAGAGACCTTGTAAAACTTCCCTGTCCCCTTTGGAGTGGTGCTTTATAACTACCAGCTGAAGCTAACTACCTCGGCACAAAGCAGGAATCTGGCTTGAGAAATTTCTGTCTGTGTGTATCTGTTTCATAGTGAATGGTGCTTTTGATAACTGAACCACTGGAACGATCTACAAGATTGCAGTTATTAACAGTCAGTTCTGCTCATCTCTGATTTGAGATATACAGAGATCTGGGATGTACACAGGTACAAGAGAACATCTCAACTTAAGGTAAATGTCAACTTTTAAGATAAATTTTTATTTAAGAGAAAAATATACTGTTGAGTAAGTCAACAATAAGCACTCCAGAAAATATTATTCCTTCTGGAGCTTCCCAACAAAGTTCCTGTTCCTTTGTATGCTAAGTATTAATTAAGTAAGAAAGTATTAATTTAGAGTCAAGTTAAATAATCTTTTTAAATAAACTTGGAAGTTATTTTTAATGCATCTTTCTTTTGCTCTGATGGAATCTCGCCACAAACATACTCAACAAGATAAATGACAAAATGCCACAACGCTCAATATAACACTTCTGAAATTGATCTCTTGCTGTCAGTTACTGACATCTCTTGATGTCAGTTACTCAGTTTATGTACTTTTGGGGAAGAATTTAGCCTTCCCAGCACACCCGTAACAGAAACACCAGAGTCAGTTAAGAATGAGCACAGGAAATCACTGGACGTAAGTGTTGGTAAACAATTCTAAGTGTGATGCTGGAAAAGTACAGCTGGTCAGGCAGCAACCAAGGAGCACGAGAGTTGACATTTCGAGCACAAGCGCTTCATCAGCCTGACTGGCTGTGCTTTTCCAGCACCACACTTTTTGACTCTGATCTCCAGCATCTGCAGTCCTCACTTTCTCCTAAACAATTCTAAGGCACAATAAATTAACCTCCCGAATGATACTGATTGTCATACTAATTCTATGAGCTGTCTCCGTATTGTTTTCCCCTTTTCTCTCTTCCTTCAAGGGTTCATATCCTTTTGGAGGGTGAAGAGCAAATTTATTATCAAATATGGTCACTCTGAGCAGTCTCAACCCTTCCCATCACCTCATGATTTCCTTCCCACTATCCCTCCAATTCTGTAGGATAGCTTCCCATCTCCATTCATTCACCCCCTTTCCCTTAGCTGAAAGAAAGAACCATTTCTGTGACATACAGTGCAATTCAATTCTAATTCACGCTGCGCTGTGATATATTTAGACAATATTTTACAATAAGCACACCTGCACAAGTAACAATTACAATATTGATTTGCATGTTCATAAAATGATATAACGAACAAAATACAATCCTGACAGTTTTGACCCTAAAACCTCTAGCACCAACTGACATTTTACCATTAATATTTATTTAAAATCCATGTTTAATCAAAATAATTCACTCACCAAAATTTGATTCTTCACCCAGATCCTTCCCAAATTTTATCATGGATTCTCCAAGAAGTCCTTCTGGTTGAGGGTAGCCTGGATTTTTTACCTGACCACGAATCTTTGATACAGTGTTCAGCATGGTTAGTTTAGCTCTGGATGCTGTGTAAAGATGCAATTAATGAATTTTGGCAATTATAGGATTTCAACCACAATAATTTTCAGTAAAATGAATAATAGCTGACAACCATTCAGTGCTTACATAATAATGCAAGAAACATCAAATGGAAATCTAAACGACAGTACAGTACAATTTTTCATATTCATGAAATTGAATGTTGTCCCTTATATTTTCAACTTAAAGTCTGGACTTTCATTGTACATTCATCTGAGCTGAAAAATCTAGCATACATTAAGTGCCGTAACTATCCAAATTTGGGTACATCAGGAGAGAGGAGTTTGAACTGCATATTAGAGTGGAATACAGGTTTTGACGTTATCAGTAGATACAACTTGCTGTCATGAATTAAGAGTTCCACATGAGAAGGGTAGTGAGCTGCTTTTCTCCTGCTGGTGCTGCTGACTACTTGACACAGATCTTACACAAAAAGAAGTTCAAGTGTTAAACATGATCTAATACTGGTTACAAGCTTGTCCTTGATAATAGTGGGAGCACTTGGAGGAAATATGGTGTCAGATAGTGAATTTCACACAAGTTTGCAAAACACCAATCTCATCCATCTGGCTTCTCAATGTAAATTAAATGTGATAAATCCAGCCATCAGCAAGATCTCATCATAAGGTGTGTTCTCTAGCAATACAGGCACAAACTAATTTGGATGCTGCAAACCTGAACAGAAGATATGAAATAGTGGAAATAAATACTCATTTGGTCAGGCAGAATGGCAAGAAATACCATTAGATCAGTTAACTTTTATCAGAACTGAAGATATACAGGGATGCATAAGGTTTTTAAAGAGAAGGTTTACGATTGGGTGGAGGGCAGGTTAGATTAAATAACTAAAGTTTTTACATTGCAAAAGCTGTCATGCGTATAGTAAAGAAATAAAATACATATCCATACAAAATGTGAATGAATTCCTAGCAGCCATCTGAAATCAACATGAAACAATAAGCAAAACAAGATCAAGCCAAGGCACAACAATGTTAACATAACATCCCAATGTGAAAGATAAGGACTGATTGCCATGGTATCAGAGGATTCATTAGAAAGAAACTACTGATACTGGCTTAACCTAAGGGTCACCATGCCTCAGGAACTGGGCAAAGTGGAGAAGGTGGAACCTTCACAGTGACCTCAGTCAATATGGGAACAGGTATCATTCTCCACCACAAACAGTTGTCCAGCCAACTGAGCTAATCATCCCAATGTGAATCACTAATTACATTCTGTAACGACAACATCCTAAGATTGTGTCATAGGTTTTAAGCTAAGGGCCTGTAATGTTAAAATCAAACAATTTGTATGCAGGTTTTGAAATTTAGATTCAAGTGTTGAACGGAAGAAATGTTGATTTATGGGCTTGTTTGCAGTGCACTTGGTATAAAATAGATGTGAAGGAAGTCACCAAGGCCATTCAAAAATTCAGCAATGAGTACCACATTTTACAATGTTATCTTTTCAGGGTACACAGGAAGCCAGAAATGGCTATCAGCATCAACCAACAAATAAATGCATTCCTTCAGGAATTGCATGTTTATCTTGTTTTAAACTAAGTTCACCACTTCCTCTAATGAACTATTGAGTAAAGGCACTACCTAGTTGTAGCACCATCATCCAAAGAAAGTCCCAGGATTGTTTCTAGTTTGTGCTGAGTTAAGCTAAATTCAAGTTTCCTGCTTTTGATTGTTATCCAGTAATTACTGACAGGAATTAGGTCTTTGGTTGTGTGAGGTGAGAACAGGATTGAATGTGGCTGGCTCTTTGCATTCCATGGTTAAACAGCCTGTCATTATTTAATGCTGAAGTCACTCTAAGAGGCACAGAGCGGATGCTGAGCCCTGGGGAAACCACAAATTTTAGTAGTCAACATCTTTGGCTGAGATTGAGAGAAACCTATAAGGCACATCTGTCATAACAGCAAAGGATTTGAATCATCAGAAGTTCTTTCCTGTAATGTAAACAGGTCATGAAGTAAATATGTGCAGCTTGACAAGTGTTTTAATACTACTTTCTAAACTTTGGTTCTAAGTGGGGTCAACAAAATTACTAATGAAATGGTGGGAGAAAAATCCAATTTCTTCAGTGTACATGATTTCTTTATTTGACAAGGTGGGAGGAGAGAAAAGAGAAACCATATGGAGACAGAATGGCTAACAGACTAAGAAACCAAGAAACCAATACATTGTCAGCCAAGAATTTTAGAGCCCCTCGAGACAGAATGTATTCCAATAGTTTTTGTTTTCAAAACACAACTGAATTGATAGCTTTTCAGATGAGGCAAAGTTTTCTAATTTTCAAGATTCTTACAATCTTTAAAATTTTAACTTCAAGAATGGACTGAAAGTTTTAGAGATGATTCATCAGGAAATGTTTTTCAAAAGCTGAAAAGGAAATTTCTTATCCCTTTGAGGACATGGATCCTGTTTCTCTTTCGCTGACAATATTCAATAAAATGCAGAGCTTCAGAGCACAAGACGAATGCTTTAAAATTGTTAATCTGAATAATGCCAACATTTTATTTGAAATGTGCTCAAACTGTTTTTTTAAAATGGAGGAAACCACCTACTCCAGAGTTCAATCATTTACTATGTGACAAAGTACAGAGAGTGCATTACATGGGAACAATATTTGTACAAAATGCAGGGCTGTACACATGCAGTGGTGGCTCTGTTCATAGTCTATGGCCGTAAATCTACAATCTGTGTAAACGTAAATTATTTGTTTTAGCCATCAAAGTGCTGGCATCTTTACAATGAGGAGGGGGGGATG
>NC_057740.1:11124750-11170569 GCF_004010195.1 Chiloscyllium plagiosum
GGATGTGGAGCTGAGAGAGTATGTGTGTGGGAGTGAAACAAGTTGGGGGGGGGAAGGGAGAGAGAGAGAGAGAGAGAGATGGGAATGAGCAAGGTATTTGGCAGGCGCAAGGTGAGAGTGTGGAACGGAAAAGAAAGCACTTGAAACAATAAATTTCTTGAAAATAAATGTGGGATCTCTAGTTCAAGGCTGAATAAAATCAGGAGGTATTTAGAGAAAAATGTAGTAGATACTTTTGTAATTAAAACTGTTGACTGTTAAATTAAAATCTGCAGCTGTGAACTGAATAAATAGTTAGTACAGCCTGTTAAAAACGTTCCAGTTTTGTGTAGTAAAACAAAGTGCTGAAGAAACTCAACAAGTCTGGCTATACCTGTGGAAAGAGTAGAAGAATCGATAATACTAGGGAAGGGAAGAGATATAAAGCATCCAGAAACAGGGGAACATCAAGCCCTATGATTACTCTCTCTGGCCTTGATCTCAAGTGTTTCTTAGAAGAACTAACAGTCACATATGGGGATATGAGCTAGATAGTCAAAGAGACAGATATTAAGGCAGGTCTGAAATGAGAGTATGGAAGTAGAGGGACAAGAGACCTAGATAAGGAATTCTAGAGGTTAAGGGCCTTGGCAGTAAAGGAATAGCTATCAACCGTATAGTAGTTAAAATAATGGATGCTGAAGAAACCAGAATTAGAAGTCCACAGATGTCTTGGGTGGTTTGTGGGGTTGGGGGACACTACAGTCATGGAAACAAGGAGAGATGTGAAACCAGAGTAAGAAATTTAAATTCAAGACCATCCTTTATCTAAATTACAACAATGAGTACAATTGAAAAATACTTAATTGTCTGGAAAGCACTTTGAAATATCCAGTTGATGTGAAGGACACGATATAAATGAATTTTTTCTAACAGAGGGAACCAACATATGACAGTGAGTGCAGGGAAGATGGGCGAGTGGAATTTGTGCAAATAAGGACATCAGTAGATATTTGATGGTTTAAGATCAGGATATAGATTGCAGGAGGTTGATGATTAGCATATTCAAATAGACAAATCTGGAGGAGATCAAAGGTATGGTTGACTACTTCAGCAGATAAGTTCTGGTGAGGGTCACATCGGGTATCAAGATGGTGAATATTAGTGGCCTTAGTCACAGTACAACATTTGGAGTCAAACCCGACACCAAGTTTGCACAATGTGGCTCAGACACAGATAGTTGCCTGGGAGAGAGATGGGAGTTGTTAGATTGGAAATAGTATTCTGTAGCACAGAATTAATTCAATTGCTTTGAATTTCCTAGTATTTAAATGATACCGTATGTCAGACAAGCAATCCGATTGTTTTAGAGACAATGCAGAACACTGATGCTGCGAAAAGGAGTAAAATGAAAAGGTAATCAAAATATAAGGCCCAGGTGAGATAAAACTAGAATGAAACAAGACTGAGGAAGACGAGGAGTCCATAATTTTGACAGAAGTTAAGATGTATGCGAGTAACAGATGTCTGTAGGACTCTGGATTTCAACTTAATGACAGGACTGAGATGAAGAAGAATATGTAAGCATGTATAATATATGACTTAAGAGTAATAGTGGGCTTCTGCAAACATGCACGCAAATTTGATTAAAACTTCCCTTCTGTGTTAGTGTTACCTCTGGTGCAAAGCAATTTTCTTCATAAATTTTATTTTGAAAATCAGATATGGAAAATACTACTAAATAGGAATATAATAAGTGTCTATTTAACAGAAGACTATATTTCATATACTTCAACATTTCAGATCATCTTTACCTGGATTCGGTTGAAGGTACTCTGTGGTTTTTGTCAGGACATCAGCCACAGCCTTGCTGGTAATATCCACTTTCTGAAAGCAAATTACAGAAGGATTACTAAAAGTGATCAACAATGTTAGGAGTGTTGAGTAAATTGCATAAGATATTTTGGGTAACGTGAGATCTAACCCTAACCTATCTTGCACTGAGAGAGCACTGGAAAAGTTGAGCCTGGAAGTAATAAAGGTGGATGAAACACTCAGCAACAGACAGACCTAAGAAGGGAAATAACGAATGATGAAGTGAAATAGGACTTTTTCTGAGATGGAAAAGATCCAGGTAAAAAGTTCTGCTCTTTATCAAAAAGGAGTCAGAGATTGCAGGCAGGGGGTTGAATCCAAAATTACAGTCAACAAGGGGAATGATACTGGGAAGGGTCATTATAGCTCAATAAATTGCCCACCAACTCAACATCTAGACTCAGGCACAAAAGAATGTCCATTTGGCCAAGTTGCTGGAATGCTGAAATTTTAATATAACCAGATCTCAGGAAAGTTCTGATCCTTCTAATGTGATAGCGCAGGAAATAGAAGTTTGTGAAATTCTCATTTAGGGTCACTTGCAATGGTTGTTAGTAAGTTAATGTGAGGCTGAGTATTGTAATATTATCTGAATGCATTAACATATATTTGCTTGGCAACTGTTGCACATTATGCTCGTGACTGATTCATAATAAGAGATATTTGAAACAATTGGTGCAAATGTTAAGAACAACTTTTGCTTAACAGGCTGGGTCTAGGATAAATTTATGTGCCAAATATGTCAGTATTTTAACTATGCATACTGAAACTGGCTGCACTTGGGTTAAATACTCATGTAACAGATTAGGTGTTTTACTTTTTAATATCCAGTAGATGGCAAGAAGTGCATTTCTTTCTTCAGCCTTTTCTACCTGCTGTCCCCAATTTTCTAACACTACATTCTTTGCAAAAAAAATTTACATTCTCAGATTTTATCCAAAAATTATCTATTGTAAATACAGTGCTGATCCAATTACTGGTACCATGGCCTTTAAGAGAAGCTTCTAGGCTTTGTTAAATTGTCAATAGCAAACTCAAAATTGACTGAAACAGTTATGGCTCGAGTTTTAATAATTGCTTTGTTGATGAAAAATTTAAAAACCACACAAACGGATGCCTTGTCATCAGAAAGGTGAGAATTGTAGAAGCATTTTGCAAGGCCAGCCATCAAATTTGAAACAAAGGTTTCTGGAAAGCATAAGCAAGTGCCAAGTAATCAAACCCACATTCAAATTATTACAATCTAAGACTGTGGAGTAGAGGAGTATCCGACGTTACACATTTTTTAGTAGTGATCTCAGGTAGAGTCTTTCTGCACTAAGGTTATCTCAGAAGTGAGAAATTATTACCTTCTAAGCAGAGTTGGACACTTTTGGAGTAGCTTAACATTGGAGCAGATCGCACAATACCAAACACTACAACGATTGAAAATGACATTGAGCAGATAAGTTAAGAAACAATTAGGTGATATGAACTATGACTTTCAAAATCTTCAGCTTTTTTTTAGTAAAAAGAGAGAAACTTGCATCATTTCAAAGTACAGGTATACTCAATTCAGTCTTTAATGGCCTGAGCTTACCACCTTGCTCCAGCACTTTGTGTATGTAATCCTTTTAAGTGCCATGGTCTTCACTTAGTTCACTCCTATCTATACAAGCAAAAGCAAAACATTTGCAGCTGTAATGTGGATTGTCATCTAAGGTCTCTCCCAAGGGCCTGTTCTTTGCTATTTTGTCTTTCTTTTCCATGTGCTGCCCTTTGATGACATCATCTACAAAAATGGAATTTGCTTCCACATACATGCACTGTGAGCCTCAATTCTCCATCAACTCTTTCAATTAGTCTGCTGACTGTATGTTGTCATAATACTTGTCTGACATACATTAACGAATGCAATTTTTACCAGCTCCAATCAAAATCTGATTCATGCTCTTTTCGCACTAAGGCTGAACGAGACTATCGTGCCGCATTATCGTTAACTATCTTTCTTACAGCTTACACTGCAACTTTGTATCACCAGCAATCGTCCTCATACATTCAAAAGTGACATTCTCCAATTTCAGTTTTTTTGACTGTGACAGGAATATGCCACTTTCAAATGTATCATAAAATTCAGTGATACCATTATCCTACTTTACAGTGGGCATGACTAATAATTAACCCTGTTTTATCACAGCATTGGATCCAGGATTGACTATAGCTGCTACAAAATACTGTTGCCAAAATGCATCAAGTTCTCCCTAATCTATTGCTTCTGTCTTCACTGTCTTACATTAGGTTACCTATCCAATTTCTTTAGATTTAATTAGCAATACACCTCCACCAAACTTTTCTTTGACTCTGGTCACTTCTGCATCTTTCTCAAACAACATGCTCACATTAGACTAATCAACTGTTCAGTCCTCACCAGGCAGGGCAACCAACCCAGCACTTATCAAGTGACTCACTTCAGTGCTAATCTTCAATTACAAGTAATACAGATCAAGAAGATCTCAAATTAAACTTAAAAACAAAATCAGAAAACAAGACTCAGCATGTTTTGGCAGTATCTGTGGAGAAAAGGCAGACAATGTTTTTGTTCGATTTCCAGCATCGACAGTTCTTCAGTTTTATATTTCAAATTAAGCTGTTCAAATTTGTGGGATCACATCTAATAACAGCAGAAATGATACAGCTTCAGCAGTTTGAAAGTGAAATGCAAAAGAATATGATGATAAATTTATCCCATTGTGTTGGATGGTCAACAGGAGCATACTACTATCTTTGTAAAACAGATTTGGATTACGATATTTTTATCGTTGATAAAACCTAATCTGTGATTTAATCTATACTGATTTTATGGTAAATGCAGCATGCCGGATTAGGTCAAATAATTTATGATGAACTTCAGGTCAAGGGGAGAGCCAAGTCAGCCTCCATGGAACAAGAAAAGTGTATGTAACTTCCTATCTGTGCCCCAAAAATTTAACAAGACCCCCCTCAAAACTGTAAACCAGAATTAGAGTGGTAAAGCTAGAACAGTAACACTAGCAAAGCAACAAAAGGTGACACTGCATGACAACCAAAATAAACCAAATGACTAATGAAAGCTGGAGCAGAAAGCTATGTGAAAACATTTTTATCAGTGGCTACAATGCTTACAATGTCTCACTCATGAGCTGTTCATTGAAGTAGTGTTCTACATCATAAAATAAGCAACCTGTGATCCAAGTTTTAATGGAGTCCACCCTGAATTCAAACTGTAAAACTGTGACAAACTGTCAAGTATAGATTAGGCAGATTTTCCCCATAGAAAGGTGAAATTCTAATATTTTGTTTACTGGGAGAGGCACATTTTGTTGAGAATTAAAGAGGATATAAGAGTAGGCAAAAACTTAACATATTTATTAGGTTGGTTAACGGGGCAGGAACCAAGTATCAAACCTGCAGGCAATGACCAGTGGCGTGCCACAATGATTCGTGCTGGGGTTACAGATATTCACAAAGTACATTCAAGACTCTGACAAAGAAACCACAGTAATGTATGCATGTTTCCTGATGACAAAGATAGCTGGGAATCTCTAATTGGTAAGGAAGAATAAAGGCTACAAAGTGAAAGAGGCGGGTTAGGTGAATGGGCAAGAAAGTGGCAAATGGAGTACAAAGCAAGAAAGAATACAATGTGAAGAATGGAAAAGCAAAAGATACTTTAAAAGATCCAAAACTTTTCAATCCTGTGGGACTTGGGTGAACTTGTCTAAGGAACACAAAATTAGTGTTATGATCCTAATTCAAGTCAGAGCCTAAAATAAAACCTGACTGGATAGAATCATAGAGGTGTACAGCATGGAAATAGACCCTTTGGTCTAACTATTCCATGCTGACCAGATATCCTATATCCTATAATAAATCTAATCCCATTTGCCATCACTTGGCCCATATCCTGATAAACCCTTCCTATTCAAATACCCACCCAGATCTCTTTTAAATGTTGTAATTGTTCTAGCCTCTATCACTTCCTCTGGCAGCTCATTCGATACATGCACCACCTTCAGCGTGAAACACTTGTCCCTTAGGTCCTTTTAAAATCTTTCCCCTCTCACCTTAAACCTATTCCCTCTAGTTTTGGACTCCCCTATCCTGGGAAAAAGTCCTTGGTTACTCGTCCTATCCATGCCCCTCATGATTTTATAAATTTCTATAGTGACCCCTTAGCCTCCTTGGAAATAGCCCCAGCCTATTCAGCCTCTACTTATGGAAATCAATTTTTTAAAGTTAATTATGGAAAAACATTCACACTAGGCTGCAGATATTCTGAAAAAAAAAGATAAGTCTATTACATAAAACAAGAGAAAAACAAATTAAGCATATAAAAAAGATTAGAAATATCTCAAGACAAATAGAAAAAAAAACTTTCAACCCACTTCCAACACTACCCGTTACAGAATTTCAAGATTTAGCTTCCTATCACAACCTAAGGTTTCTGCTTAAATAACTTCTTCTAGTTTCTGATGACTGTGGAGATAATTTTATGATTCCATGTCACGTCTGCAGGCATGAATCTTACACAATTCTGATGGCCTAAACTTTCTCAGTTCTAATAACTCTACAAAAAATCTCTTACCTTAGAAACTCCACTGACTAGAAAAAATGTCTGCTGAGGTGATTCGTTTCCCTGAATTGCATTGTACTTATTTTCTCTGAACTTAAAAAGTCTTTTTTTTAAAACCAAAACAAAATTAAATGGTTTTATTCAGTTTACTCTGTCTATTGTGAAGTTACTAGCATAAACATCTTATTCATTAACCCTACAAAGGTTCTCCCAGGTGCTAGATTGGAGTCACATGTTTTCTCACTAAGAATTGATTTAGGCTGTTGCTCCAAAATGACTTGGACCATTTTAAATGGAACCTTCACAGAACTAAACAAAATTCTTCTGCTTCTATTTTAAAATCCAACTTCTAAAACTGATAACACATAATGCACCTTTCAGTGTATTAACATTACAGGTATACTAAGCAATTAGGACAGCAAGTAGTACGTTAGCCTTTATTGCAAGGGAATAAGAAGATTTTGCTACATTTACACAGGGCTTTAGGGAGACCGCACTTTGAACAGTTTTAGTTTCCATATTTAGTAAATTATATATTTTCCTTACAAGCAGTGTTCCCTCTAATTTTCTTAGCAACCACGCATGTCTCTGAATCCCACTTGCAGTAATGATTTGCAGAAACGGAAGTCAATGCCCTGTTTGGCATGCCAACACCAATTGTTGTGCACACGCAGCATTGAAGGATTGTTGCTTCAACAAGGAGGTAGAACAAAGGTTCAGTGGATTGATTCTGGACTGAGAGGCTAAGCAAATTGGGCAAATTTAGCACAATTCAAAAGTGATCCCAATGAAACAGCAAATTCTGAAGGGGTTTGAATTATTGAAATTCTCTATCCCAGAAAGCAACCCATCATTAAATATGTTGATTTAGTCATTCAAAGGATTATGGGGAGTGACCAGTAAAATGCTGCTGAGGCAGAAAGTCAGCCAAGAAAGGAAGGTAATCCTCTCCCTACATCTCATGTAAGAAGCAGATGAAATCAAATTGACAAAGATACACAGACAGGCACTGCATCTGGACTTTCTGATATATTTTAGGCACTTACTGTTTTCCCCATCATAATCTACTTCTATTCTCCCCACCTCCCATACAGTGTATGAGTTTATGGAAATCACATACCCGCTCCATTTCTTTAAAGTCTTCATCCAGCTTGGTTCCTTCTGCACCACCAACTTTTTCACTGACAAGCTAGGGAAAACAAAATAAAATCACATGAACTTCCATATTTTAAAAAATGCAACAGCACTTACACGATCTTATGATATACCACATCATCATATAAACATTATAAAACTCTGGAAATCTTACAGCAATTAGATAGAATGCATGATTTATTAAATAGTCTAACAGCTGTCTCAGGTTTAGTGCTGTCATCCAATTAAATTCAGGGCCTGGGTACCAATAATTTATAGAAAACAACAACAATTCTTAGTTCATCAACTCAACCTGCTCTTGCCAACATGGGCAGAAATATTGTACCACTGAAAATATTTAAGATATAATCCACAGTTAGAAGGGCAAAATTTATATCAGTGCTGATACTTTTCCATAAATCCAATTTAGACAGCAACATTTTCACAAGTACTTGCTGGGAGAGAAATTCTGAAAAGTATAGCTCCATAAGATCTCATCAATTTCTCATTACTTACCATTAGAATTCCATGAAAACTACCATGCATTCGTAAAATCAGACCCAGCTGAAAACCTTGACAAAATTTGTTGGTCAAAACAAAATGAATGCATTCCTGACTTCTTTCGAAATTTAAAAAGTGGATTCTGGAAGAGCATCTTGTATTTAACCTAATGATCGAGCAATGCAATAATCACTACTAAATTTCAACCAATTTGTTTCTTACTTGGCAACAGCCTTAATAAATATTATTATCTAGCAATATCATATGAGGACATCAATGTTATACCTGTATAAGACTCAAACCATGTAATGCGCAATGGACTGTTTTGCTCCTCATTATCTAGACTTTCCTGCCACTCCTAGTTATTGTTGTGGTTCTGTTCGCCGAGCTGGGAATTTGTATTGCAGACGTTTCGTCCCCTGTCTAGGTGACTTCCTCAGTGCTTGGGAGCCTCCTGCGAAGCGCTTCTATGATCTTTCCTCCGGCATTTATAGTGGTTTGTCTCTGCCGCTTCCGGTTGTCAGTTCCAGAATAATAATAGTGCTTATTGGCACTACTATTATAGGACAAGCCAAACAGAGAACAGCCAGGGAATTCCTAGAGGCATGGCACTCATCCACAGATTCAATCAATAAGCACATCGACCTGGACCCAATATACCGACCACTGCAACGGACAGCTGGAAGTGACAACCGGAAGCGGCAGAGACAAACCACTATAAATGCCAGAGGAAAGATCACAGAAGCGCTTCACAGGAGGCTCCCAAGCACTGAGGATGTCACCTAGACAGGGGACGAAACGTCTGCAACACAAATTCCCAGCTCGGCGAACAGAACCACAACAACGAGCACCCGAGCTACAAATCTTCTCACAAACTTTGAATTCCTAGTTATTTCCAAACCAGGTTAATAATCTGCTTAGTCAATGAGCTTCAACTTGAGCAAATGAGACACCAGAAAATGAAAACATTTTCCAATGCCTCTACATAATTTTAACATTATGGAGACAACAATTGTTCACAATGTTCCAAACGCATTTTAACCGAGATGCTGTATATATTTAACATGACCTAACTTTATTCCTCCTAAAATGTCTATCACTGTTTGATTGATTGATTTCTCTGCCACACTTACACAGAGCAATTTATTGTCAGTGGGCTCAATCGTGGAAGGTAATTGATTAAAAAAAAGCTTGGAATAAATTTGACAGGCAGCTTTATGCTTGTGGTGCAATGTAAAATCTCTGTCATGATGAGGCTTAGATTGTAAACACAGAACTGAAATTGGCAGCCTGAACATATCACTCTACCCTTTTATTAGTCTCATTGAAACAGCAAAATTACCTATGAAACAACATGGCAAGTATGACAAAATCAAAGGTGCACCTATTTTTTTTCTCTTTAAGGCTGTTAACTTGTGTTAAGTATAGCTCCCTGAGTATCAGCGATTTCAACATCTTGATTCAAGTATTCAATCTGCCAGCAGAGACAATTAGTCCAAACAGGCTATGTGAGCATGGAATACATCCGGGCAAATTATCGTTTTGTCCTCATCGGATGTATGCTCTCTCATTTTTCAGCTGAGACTACTGGGCAGATCATAAGTAGGATATTTCTTTAGATTTTTTCCTTTTCTCAGCTAAGGATACTGATCAAATTCAACTCAATGACACATCAATAGACAATGCTGAACCTCCAAAATAGTTAAACCAGGGAGTCATTGAACTGTATGGCTCAGTTTTACTGTTCATTTACTAGCTGTTTAAAGCAACAGTAATTAATTAGGGAACACATCCGAGAAGAAAGCAAACTTGACAAGCCAGACTTAACCCATGTCTAAGTAGTTAAAGTCATTCAAAGGCTCACCAATTATTGCCAGGATAATACTATTGGAGACACAATGATCTTTACTAATGTTGCACAAAATAAACTTACGTTTACAAACTATTAGATCCTCAATTAAATTAGTTTGAATCTGCAATCAAATCAAAAGTTTGTGTTGAAATTGCAAAGCTACCACTGAAACTAACTACAATAAATCTTTCAAAGTGTATTGTTATTTGGCTGACAGTAGATACAAACAGTATAACTAAAATGCCATGGAAGCTGCATGCTTTGAGAAATACATTTCTAGTGTGATAACCCTCAGACAATTATCACTTCTCTATTTTGAGGTATGGGAAACAAACGTGTTCTGATTCCCCATAATGGCAAAACTAGCATTCTTCCCCTCAAAATCAGAAAAAAGCAAGCAACAAACACATGGACTTCAGACTTCAGAGTCCAAACTGCAGAAGCAACAAGTGCAAAAATGTCTTCAAATTGCTTCCATAACAACTGAGAGACCTGAAACCATCACTATTTCATTTAAAGCCCTGGTCTTCAAATCCCTCCGCAACCTTTCTAACCTTTCTGCGACTGAAACAAAAACAAAAATTGCTGGAAAATCTCAGCAGGTCTCATAGCATCTGTGGACAAAAATCAGAATTAATGCTTTGGGCCTAGTGACCCTTTTTCAGACTCTTCAACCTCTAAAGAAGGGTCACGGAATTTCAAACATCTGATTTCGCTCCACAGATGGTGCCAGACCTACTGAGATTTTCCAGCAATTTCTGTTTTTGTTCTATATATTACCCTCAGCTAATCCACTCTACTATTACAGAAGACACATATTCAGCTTGGTCCTACTTTGGGAACTTACTGACTACAGAATACACATGCTGAGAAGTTACAGCATAAACATTTCTCTAGATTTGGATAGGTCCCATCAGAAAAGAATGCAGTGAATGCAACTGCTCTATTCAAGAAAGAAAGCAGACAGAAAGCAGCAAACTACAGCTGGTTAGCTTAATGTATGTCATATGGAAAAATTTTAAAATCTAGTATTAAGTAGGTTACAGTACAGCACTTACAAAATGTTAATGCAATTAAGCAATCAGCACAGTACTGTGAAAAGGAAACTGGATTTGATTTATTAGAGTCTTTTGAGGGAGTAACAAAATAAAAGGAAATCTATGGATGTGGTATATTTGGATTTTCAGAAGGCATTTAACATGTACCACATCAAAGGTTATTAAACAAAATGATGGTTGATGGTTTAGTGGGTAATAAATTGGCATGGACAGAGGATTCGTTAGCTAAGAGGAAATAGATGGGGGTAAACAGATCATCTTCAGGTTGGAAAAGATATAACAAAAGCCACGGGATCTGTACAGGGGCCTCAACTATTTACAATCTGCATCAATGATTTTTGATTCAAGGATTAAATGTATGATTATTAAATGTTTCTGGACAAAAACCAGCAAGGAAACTTATTTGTGAATCTGGAAAGTGATTTAGATCGATTTAGATGGATAAAGTGTGACATATGAGATATCATGTGGCAAAATTGTAAACCTGTTGACTTTGGCTGGAAGAATAGAAAGGTAGCACGTTATTTAAGCAGAGATAGACTGTAGAGCTCTGTGGTGCAGAGGCACACAGTTGTCTTGGTACATGAATCATAAAATGTTAGTAGCCATGCACAGCATTGGAACTGGAAAACAAAAGGAATGTTGACTTTACTGCAAAGAGAACAGCATATATAATTTAGGGAAGATTTATGACAGTTGTACAGCACAGTTGTCTCAATTTTAAAAATTCACAAATCTGAGTTTAAAAATTATTTTTGTGTTCCACTTTTTAAAAAAATGTCTCCTGGTTCTACACTCCCCAACCAAGGTAAAGACCTTACCAGTATCTATTCTGTCCAACCTTTTAAGTATTTTGGAAGACTCAACGAGATCACAACGCCTGGCACTTATATGCTACTTGTCAAGCCAAGCCTGGATATCATCCAAGTCTTGCTGCATTTTAACACGGACTGCTCCAATATCTGAATTGTTGAAAATGATGATTGCACAATGTGGCTTCTGACCTTGTGATGGAGGGAAGATCATTGATGAAGCAGCCAAAGATAGTTGGGCCTTCAGCATATATCATGGAACTGAGGTAACTGAAATCCAGCAATGTTTTGTGCTAAGTATAATGCCAACCAATGGAGCATTTTCCATAATTTCCGCAGACTCCAGTTTTGCTGGGGCTCCTTTATTCCAAACTCTGTCAAATGCTTCTCGATGTCAATAACAGTCACTCTCACATCACCATTATAGTCCAGCTCGTTTGTCCATATTTAGACAAAGGCTGTAGTGAGTTCAGCAGGAGTCTTTGGCAGAGCCCAAACTGAGCATCAATAAGTTCATTCTTTTGTGAGGGCTACTTGATACTAGTTAATACCCATTGTTAGCACATGATGCAGTGTAAAAGTACTTTGCAAGAAACTATTTTGTATTTGTATTCTAAAGGAAGTACAGCTTTAATTGTGACACCCCATTCCTGAACCTAAGCTAGTCAGCAAAGGCAAGCATTAATTGTGACCCCCAGTCTTGAACCTATGCTAGTCAGTAAAGGCAAGCTTTAATTGTGATCCCCATTCGTGAACCTATACTCATCAGTAAATGAGAAGATTTGTGGGCCTGACACTTTCCTGTATTATTTTACTATCCCCATTAAAAGAAACGTGTACGAAAAGGGAAAAGGTCATGGACGATTACTGTATTTGTTGTTCCAAATAGCACCCGGAAATGAGAAGTCAAAAACATGTAATTTCCTTGCCAGTTCCAGTCCAACTAAGAATGGGAGCTCACACACAAAGCATCATTTATTTAGTATAACCGATTTCCATCCCAAAGGGAAAGGTGAAATTACTTGTGTGAGAAGGATGAAGGATGCTTTTCAAAATGAATTAACTGTTTAGACATGTTACATTACATCTTCATGGCAAGTGGGATTTCAACCCAGACCTCAAGCTCAGAAGTAGGAACACAGCCATCGAGGCGCTCTTAAAAGAAAATGGATTAATAATCATAATCCTTATTGATTGCACCACTACCACCTGCAAGCCACACACCATCCTGACTTGGAACAATATCACCTTTCCATCACTGTCACAAGATCAAAATCAATTCTAGTTGTAATATGTAGAGAAGGAGGAGCAAGAGGATCCAGAGATAGTCAGCATACTAAACAAATGGGAGGGGAGGATCCTGCAATAGTCACCAGAACCTAAACAAGTGTGACAGTGGGGGACCCTTTGCTTCAGAAATAACATGAGAGAACACACAAAATGAAGACCAGGCTTACATGAGAAGGGCAGTGCAGTAGACAGCACCCTCAACCTATTTCTATCTCTGATTTCTATTTCTGATCTGAAATGTAATATCATAGAAAAAGGAGGTGACTGCTAGGTATTTCTTCTGTCTCTCCTTTGATTGGCTCCGTGGTTTAATTCAGAAGACATTACTCCAGCTAATGAGTACAGTTAAGAAATTTAGTTTTTCAATATTCAACATCCAAATTAATTGATTAAATAGAATAGAAATGGCTGGACAGGTGATGTTTTACAGCTGTAGTACGTGGAAGGTGCTGAACACCAGTGTGATCCACAGTGACAACATCTACAGCAAGTGTTGGCTGCTTGAGGAACATCGTGTCAGATTAAATGAGTTGGAGTCTTGGCCATGGACACGGTGACCCGTAGGGAAGGGGAGAGAAGCTGGAAACTTTGAGGAGACAGTAACGTGCATTATACTAAATGCAGTAAATTTGGGCCATTATCAGCAACAAGTGGATGTGTATGCAAGTGAGGCAGACTTAGGATCCAGAATTTAGCTTTGGAGAAGCCTCAGCCAGGGCCCTCAACTCATAGGTATGAGGTTCTTACTCCCAGCATAGATGAGGACACAGACTGTACGAAGTACGAATGAACTGACCACACCACCATGCTACAAAGTCACGTATGAGTGGCTGGGGTGGAGTGCAAGGAGCAGTGATAAGGGAAATGTAGCAGTAATACAGCATAGCATAGTGAGGGCAAAACATACTGCTCTCTGCAGCAAAGACAGAGTCCCAAAGGTTATGTTGCATATCTGGTGCCAAGGATCAGGATATCACATATGAGCACCCAAAGATAATGATAAGGAAAGGAACTTGAAATGGGAGGGGCAGGATCCATTCATCATAGTCCATGTGGGTACCCATTACATAGGTAGGGCGAGGAAAAAGGTTCTGCTGAGTCATTATGAGCAGCTCGGCGCTAAATTGAAAAGGAGAACCACAAAGATAATAATGTCAGGATTACTACATGAGCCAAGTGTAATTGGCATAGGATAAATAAGGTTTAGGAGATAACGGCATAGATTAACATTGGAATAGCTTTCAATAATGGGCATTGGCTCCATGACTGAATAAAGAGAGAAAGCTGCTCCACTGTAATGGATTTCATTTGAATTATGCTGGGACCAGTGTCGTGGTGAATCCTTGAACAGAATGTGGATGGGTCTTTAAACTGATCAGAGGAGAGAGTGGGGATGGGCTCAATTTAAAAGGAATAAGAGAGCAGACACGTAGGAGATTGACGAGGCAAACGATAACAGAAGGGTGACAGAAAGGGTCTGAAAACAAACACAGAAGGGTGCAGCAGAAATTAAAACCAAAGAAAGAAAGAATGGTAAAAGACAAAGCTTAAGGCTCTTTAGCTGAATGCACACAGTTTGTAACCAGATAAAGTTAAGTCGCCATTGTCTTATGGGACCACAGGGCTGCTCTCTTATTAGAGAGTTTTGACTGTTGGTCATTAAACCAGAGGATCTCCACAACTCAGGCAAGAGAAGACGAGTCCATCATAGTAACCTCAGCAGGTAAGCGAACTTTACCCATGCTGCTGGCATCAGTTTACATCGAAAACCAGCTGTACACAGATGCATTGACAGTGCAAAAAGATATAAATGAATTCCGCTTTTTCAGAGAAGTAGTTGCGCAGTGACTAAGACTGGAAAATCAAGTTTCAAAGGTGCTCCAGACAAATAGGCAAAAAGGAAAAAGAGATGGGGTTACTTTGTTCATCAAGGTTGGCAGAAGTACGGTGATGAATTGTGATATATGTGCAATAGACGAAGATGTGGGATCAGTTTGATTGTAAATAAGGAATAGCAAGGGAAACAGAGGAGTGGGAATCACCTACAGACCTTTAAAGAGTGGCCTCACTATAGTACAGGAAAGAAATCAGAAAATAATAGAGGTGTGCAAGAAGGGCACTACAATTGCCACTGATGATTTTAACGTGCCTGTTGACTGAACAAACCAGATGGACTAGGGGAACATGGAAAATGGATTTGTATAGTATGTCAGGACTGTTTCTTAGAGCAGGACATTATACAACCTGTCGAAATAGGCTATTTTAGATGTAGTGAAGTGTCATGAAGCAAGATTAACAAGAAAATTTATAGTTCAGGATCTGTTGGGTGTAGACATCATAACATGGAAGAATTTCAAATTTAGTTTGAGGGAGAGCAAGTTGGGTCTCAAACGAGTGACCTAAACATAAGCAAGGGCAATTATAGAGACACAAAAGTGTCTAGAGCAGGCAGGAAAGATAAACTGAAATGGGAATTAGTGGGTGAGCAATGGCACACATTTAATCAGAATTGCACAAAATGATTTCAGACAAAATGGGAGGAGTTGATGAGAAGGATGGACCACTCAGGATAAACAAAGGCAGTCAGGGAGAGAATCCAATCAAAAACTAGGACATACAAAGCAGCAAACATCAATTGCAGGTCAGAGGATCGAGATATTTTGTTTAGGAACCAGCAGGAGATAACTAAAAAGAAAACTGACAAGAAATAAGAAAATACATAGCAAGAATTTCTATGGTTGTAGAAAAAGAGAACAACTTAAGTAAGCATAGGCCCTTTGGAGGATGTGACTTGAGAATTAATAACAGGGAACAACAGATCATTCCAACTATTACTTGCATCAGTCTTTATGATGGAGGACAACATAAATGTCCATAAATACCAGTTAAGCAAGATGTTGACAGTGGAAACATCTTGGAACAATCTCTATCATGAGGAACAAAGTATCTGACAACCAATGGTGCTTAGAATCAGACAGTCATATAAATGTACAGCACAGAAACAGACCCTTTGGTCCAACTCATCCATGCTGACCAGATATCCTAACCTAATCTAGTCTCATTTGCCAGCACTTTGCCCATATCCCTCCAAAGCCTTCCTACTCATATACCCATTCACAGTGCTTAGGAGCCTCCTGTAAAGCGCTTCTGTGATCTTTCCTCCGGCATTTACAGTAGTTTGAATCTGCTGCTTCCGGGTGTCAGTTCCAGCTGTCCATTGCAGTGGCCGGTATATTGGGTCCAGGTCGATGTGCTTATTGATTGAATCTGTGGATGAGTGCCATGCCTCTAGAAATTCCCTGGCTGTTCTCTGTTTGGCTTGTTCTATAATAGTAGTGTTGTCCCAGTCGAATTCATGTTGCTTGTCATCTGCGTGTGTGGCTACTAAGGATAGCTGGTCGTGTCGTTTCGTGGCTAGTTGGTGTTCATGGATGCGGATCGTTAGCTGTCTTCCTGTTTGTCCTATGTAGTGTTTTGTGCAGTCCTTGCATGGGATTTTGAACACTACATTGGTTTTGCTAATGCTGGGTATCGGGTCCTTCGTTCTGGTGAGTTGTTGTCTGAGAGTGGCTGTTGGTCAGTGTGCTGTTATGAGTCCTAGTGGTCGCAGTAGTCTGGCTGTCATTTCGGAAATGCTCTTGATGTATGGTAGTGTGGCTAGTACTTTGGGTTGCGGCATGTCCTCGTTCCGTTGTCTTTCCCTTAGGCATCTGTTGATGAAGTTGCGCGGGTATCCGTTTTTGGCGAATACATTGTATAGGTGTTCTTCTTCCTCTTTTTGCAGTTCTGGTGTACTGCAGTGTGTTGTGGCCCTTTTGAATAGTGTCTTGATGCAACTTCTTTTGTGTGTGTTGGGGTGGTTGCTTTCGTAATTCAACTACGAACTAGCCACATCAAGAGCATTTCCGAACTGACAGCCAGACTACTGCGACCACTAGGACTCATAACAGCACACAAACCAACAGCCACTCTCAGACAATAACTCACCAGAACGAAGGACCCGATATCCAGCATGAGCAAAACCAATATAGTGTACAAAATCCCATGCAAGGACTGCACAAGACACTACATAGGACAAACAGGAAGACAGCTAACGATCCGCATCCATGAACACCAACTAGCCACGAAACGACACGACCAGCTATCCTTAGTAGCCACACATGCAGATGACAAGCAACGTGAATTCGACTGGGACAACAATACTATTATAGGACAAGCCAAACAGAGAACAGCCAGGGAATTCCTCGAGGCATGACACTCATCCACAGATTCAATCAATAAGCACATCGACCTGGACCCAATATACCGACCACTGCAGCGGACAGCTGGAACTGACAACCGGAAGCAGCAGATTCAAACCACTACAAATGCCGGAGGAAAGATCACAGAAGCGCTTCACAGGAGACTCCCAAGCACTGAGGATGTCACCTAGACGGGGAAGAAACGTCTGCAACACAAATTTCCAGCTCGGCGAACAGAACCACAACAACGAGCACCCGAGCTACAAATCTTCTCACAAACTTTGAATACCCATCCAGATGCCTTTTAAATGTTGTAATTGTACCAGCCTCCACCACTTCGTCTGGCAGCTCATTCCATACACATACTATCCTTTTCATGAAAACGTTACCCCTCAGGTCCCTTTTAAATTTTTCCGCTCTCACCCTAAACCTATGTCCTCTGGTCTAGGACTCCCCCATCCCAAAGAAAAGTCCTTGTCCAGTTATCCTATCCACACCCCTCATGATTTTATTAACTTCTATAAGGTCACCCCTTAACCTCCGAAGCTCCAGGGAAAACAGCCCAAACCTATTCAGCCTCTCCCTATAGATCAAATCCTTCAATCCTGCCAATATCCTTGTAACTTTTTTCTGAACCCTTTCAAGTTTCACAACATCCTTCTGGTAGGAAGGAGACCAGAATTGCATGCAATATTCCAAAAGTGGTCTAACCAAAGTCTGTACAGCCGCAACATGACCGCCCAAATCCTATATTCAATGCTCTGACCAATAAAGGAAAGCATACCATATGCCTTCTTCACTATCCTATCTACCTGCAACTTCGCTTTCAAGGAACTATGAACCTGCACTCCAAGGTCTCTTTGTTCAACAACACTCCCCAAGACCTTACCATTAAGTTTACAAGTGCTGCTCTGATTTGCTTTTCCAAAATGCAGCACCGTGCATTTATCTAAATTAAACTCCATCCGCTGCTCCTCAGCCCATCTGATCAAGATCCCATTGTACTCTGAGGTAACCTTCTTTGCTGTCCAAAACACTTCTAATTTTGGTGTATCTGCAAACTTACGAACTATACCTCACATCCAAATCAATTATGCAAATGACAAAAAGTAGAGGGCCCAGCACTGATCCTTGTGGCACTCCACTGGTCACAGGCCTCTCGTCTGAAAAGCAACCAACCACCACCACCCTCTGTCTTTTACCTTTGAGCCAGTTCTGCATCCAAATGGCTAGTTCTCCCTGTATTCCATGAGATCTAACCTTGCTAACCAGTCTCCCATGAGGAACCGTGTCGAACAGTTAATAGCATGTGATGGTCTGCATCGAAGAGTTTTAAAGGAAGTGGTTGCAAAAGTAATGGAAGTTTTGATCAAAATATTTCAGATGTGTCTGGATTCCAGGAAGGTTCCAGGAAGGCATGTGGACATGAGGCATGTCCACATGCCTCAGCCCCAGCTCATCTGCAATGTCAGCTACCATTACTGCTTGAAAAAGTAGTTAATTTAACAATACTAACAATGATGGTCAGGTTACTTGCCTTTAAAAAGGTGCAACAATCCTTCAACAATCCTTGGATTTTAAAACTGTTCTCTCCCCTCTCCCTCCCCCATTTTGGTCCACAAGCAAAAATATACAAAATAACATGGACTGCAGTTGTTCAAGGACATAGCTCACCACTATCATCCCAAGGATAATTCCGTTTAGGGAAAAAATCCTTTCTTGCCAGCGACATCCACAGTTCATGCAAGAATAAAACAACTTCAGAATAAGCACTTAAAAATTCATTATTTCACATCCGTAATTCTCTTGTACAATCTGAAAATCTGAAGATTTTAGAATGAAGAAATTCTCCAGTAGTTTTTCCAATTTTCATCCTTCCCCACACAAAGAATTTCATCCTGTTTTCAATAGGCACCTGTCTTCCAGCAACCTTTGTGTGCAAGTCTACATTGCAAGAGCAGCATTTTCCAATTCAGGCTAATGGCAGAAAACCAAATTTCAAGGGTGGGGCACAAAGTCACAGAATCAAACCAGTTATTGGAGTATTTAAAGCTGATATTGGCAAGTTCTTCATAAAGCCAGCAGTCATAATATGGACTAAGATGATGCAAAATTACTGGATCTTGAATGAATTGAAGGAATTGCTAGATTGGCAAATGGCCAGCCTCACTGTAAATATATTGTGAAATAAATCTCGACAGATTCTTATATGTCCACCATCTGCGTCATACAGCACGGAAACATCCTATGCTCCAACTCGTCCATGCCAGCTAGGTATCCTAAACATTCTCAATGCACAAGGCCCTATTCTGAGCTACACCATGGCCCACATAATCTTTCATTAGACAGTCCACACACACTCAAAGACTTGGATCACATTACAAAATAAATTAATTGAGCTTTTTTTTTAAAAAAAAGAACTGCAGTAGCAAAGCATTTGTTATTTTAAAACACTTTTAATGAACAATGTTTGGTCAGTTTTTTCATATGTCCTGTGAATTTTTCCCTCATCATATTTTGTGTTAAAAACTCAATTTTCAGCATGTTGAGTGGATAAACTAGTTACACAACACTCATCACCTAGATCCAAAGAGCACAGGCCGTATAATGGAAGGATTTCAGAAGGCCAGTGGCAAAATTTGAAGAGTACTTCTTACAGAACAAGGAGACACAAAGCACCAAAATTTTAAAAAAAATCTATATTTTATATACATATAGATATACACACAAATAAATATATACAAATATATAAAAAACTATATAAATATATTAAAAATATAAAATTCTTTCAACTTTGTGTGTGACTGACAAATTTATTTCAGGACCACACATATATTTTAAGTCCAGTGTTGATGCCCACTTCACAATACTTCAGTATCAATTCAGAATTAAGTCTGAACTAATTTCAATAAGATGTTTGACCATATGCGTATTGTATTTCAGCACCAGTACTGTGTAACAAACCTCTTATTTCTGACCTTCAGTATTCACTGTGAAACCTGCCTAATGTTGATTTCAGCAGGAACATACTGAACATAAACTTCAATTAGTTAGAGAAAAGCATTGTCTACAATTTTAACCACACATGCTGATAACTGTTATCTGAACAGGACCAGTGGGAATTTCAGGCAAAGTGAGAAAAAAACCTGGCAGAGTACTACCTGGCAGGGAACACAAAAGTGCAGTGCTTATTGCTTAACAGAAGAGATCAAATAACATTGTTTACACCTATCACTAGTAACTGTGGAAGCAACTTCAGATAATGACTTTGCAATGTCATGATAAACCTCTACTCAGTACTTTTTTTTTCCATAGTACTGGTATACTTAAGGTAAATCGAGAAATGTTGCAGGTTGCAAAAAAGACAGCCTCCTCTGAAATGGCCTTGAGGTAGTGTAAGAGTATGCTTGATGCTGAATTTCTCAAGTTGAGTATATGTCAGTCATTTGACTATTTCAGTGAAAAATACTGATTTTATTGCTCAAAGTCTTTTATTTCCATGATCAAGCATTTTGAAACATAGTAATTATAACTTCAAAAAATACAATATCACTTGTAACATACTTCACATTACACAAATTTACATGCTTTTACAACATGTGTCCGAGGACTTTTAGGCCAGGCGAACTAAGGGCAACTTTTATGGATTAATTACATTTCAAATTAATCAATCTTCTCATTGCAGAAACTAGTATGACATCTTGTCAGTCTTGACAACTTATTTATTAAAAATGGCATTTAAACACAGCACTTTACAGATACTAACTTGACTCGCACTTTTATTTCACAACAATGCAAACTGCCAAAGCTATTACAATGCCAACTTTGCACCTTTGCCAGCTTCCACAGAAAACCAAGTACAAAGCAAAAGGACTTAAAATACACCCACACCACTCTTAAATAACACCAGTATGGCAAAGAAATTTCTTGTGTGAGTGAAGACGCAACTGTTCTACTGGCTTTATTAATATTAGAGAGCTCAAGGTAATAAAAGGGAAATTGTGAAAATTTAAATTTGGCTTTGTAAAGTTTCTCTCTTAGGCAATTTGTTATATTAGATAGGATAGAACCTATGGCACAGAAACAGACCATGCAGTCACAACTAGTCCATGTGGTGTTTGTGCTCCACTCGGAACTCCTCCCATCTTATATTTAAATCTAGTTTAGTAACCATTAGCAGTCTACTTTAAATGCATCAATACAATTTGCTTGCTATTGGTATCCACTTCAGAATTCTCATCAGTGTTCAAATAAAGATATTTCTTCTGAATTCCCTATTCAATTTCTTGGTTACTACCATATATTGATTGCCCAAGTTACATTCTTCCTTACAAAAGGAAACATTTTCTGTGTATGACTCTACTCAAACCCTTAATAAATTTGAAGACATGTTCAGTCACTCTCTCCCTCCTTCTCTCAGATGTGAAAAAATGAAAGATTGAGCTGTCAATCCATATTTGATTTATATATGAATATAATCATGCATTTCTAGTATCAACGTTGTACAACTTCCTTGCATTCTCTCTGATGCTTCTATAATCCTTTTAATAATATGGCAACCTGACTGAACACTACTCCAAGTGTAGTCAAATTCAAATTTAATGCAGATGCAGCCTAACTTCACTAGCTTTGAATTCTATCCCTCTAGAAAACAAAATTTTGTTTTATGGTGTTGCTAATTATTGTAACCAGGCCCAACTATATACAGGCAGTTCTCCTATAATGAGATGCTTGCATTCTTGTGCAACCCTGTATGATAGAAAAACCGCTCCTTAGAAACAGCACTTAAAGTGTTGGCGATGCAATCACATTACAGCCAACACATGGTTTAAAAGTTCACACTTTACAAAGTGCTCCCAAATTGTCAATCACAATATAGTGAATGCACATTAACGAAATACATTTTATAGCAGAATGACCTGTATATGTTCTAATCAAATTCTTCAGAGATGATATTACACACCACTGGAGCAGGTGGGACTTGAACCTCTGGTTCCTAGTTCAGAGGTAGGCACACCACCACTGTGCCACAAAAGCCGTGCCCCCACTCAGATCCAATTAGAATTTAAATCGGCCAACACATCTGCAATAATTGGCAAGTAGAAGAAATATGGCTGATAGTCTTACAATATAAAACTGCTTGATATGAACACCCAGGCTTAAGTTCTGCAGCATCTGTATTCCTCATCTTGAAGATCCCAAAATTGCTTCACTGCCTATTTGTGTTATTTGAAAAGTGTTTTGACTTCACTGTAATCTAAGACTTATAGGAAAACAGTACTTTTATAAGGATTGTTTGTTTATTTGAGGGCAAGCCACTCAATCATAGTCAAGGAAACTTCACCAGCTGTAGCAGACAGAAGGAGTAACTGGGAATTTGGGTCAAAAAGGTAAATTCAGGACAGAGAAGGAAAAAGGTACTTCAATTAGGATTTGTTGCAAGAAGTAAAGTCTCCACTGCAGGCGGGGAGGCATGGATCGAGTTCCTGCCTCCACAGTATGATGTCACAAATGCAAGAAAATCAGCTGATTGGTAATATGTCTTGGTTAGTATTTCTAATCTTAAAAATCAAAGTTGAATATTTAATTTGTGTTTAAAGTTCTATATTTGTTTCTTTCATTTTCTAAGAAACCCATGTTAAATTTTCATACTAAGTCCATACATATTCTATGGCTAAAAAAGTTATCAGGAGGTACAGAATGTTTGGTCAGAAATGCCAATTGGAATGTATGTTCTGCAGTATGTCAGAAGTCATAGACAAATATGTGTCACAGGCAAGCTCACTGCAGGAAGCGTCTCTACTGCACAAGCTTGACCTCCACGTTTTGAAACTTCAACAAAGACTGGAGTCAATATTTTTTTATCCACAAGGCAAAGGACTACATGGATAGCATACATAGAAAGATGGCCACATCACTGATCAGAAGTTTATAGGCAGAGAGAAAATGGTAACTAATAGGCAACCTAAGAAACCACACGTGTATTGAAAGAGCCCGTCTGAGTCTATAATGTTTGCTAAATGATTTTCCACTTTGGGAACTGTTGAAGATCTTAGGTGCTCGGAGGATTGAAATTAAAGCCAAGCCCATGACAGCACAGGCAACTCAGCAGTACAGGGGAGGAGGAAGAATAATGGAACAATAGTTGTAGGGGATACCATAGGTGGGAATCATGCAGGTATAACAATATGTTCCCTTCCAGTAGCCAGGATCAAGGATGTCATATAACAACTGCCAAGACATCCTTCTATGGGAGGGGAAATCGTCCAGAAATCGTGGTCTGTACTAATCAAAGATTTCAGCAGGAAGAGACATGAGATCCTGAAGGCAGATTTCAGGGAGTTAGGAAAAAATTTTTAAAAAGGCCCTCAAGAGCAGTAATTTCATCTCCCATTGCCAATTGCTAGTAATCAAAAGAACAGGAAAATTGATCAATTGAATATAATTGAAGGAGGAAAAGCATCAAATTTCTGAGTCATTTAGATCTGAACAAGCTGGACGTGTGATGTCTTCACAGGACTAGGACTGGCATCCACACAGGGACATACACAAGTATTTTTGATGATTTGGAGATGCCGGTGTTGGACTGGGGTGTACAAAGTTAAAAAATCACACAACACCAGGTTATAGTCCAACAGGTTTAATTGGAAGCACACTAGCTTTCGGAGTGACGTTCCTTCATCAGGTCCACTCTGACCTTAAATTTACCTGGACCATCTCTGACACCTCCCTCCCCTTCCTGGACCTCTCCATCTCCATTAGTGACGACCGACTTGACACTGACATTTTTTACAAACCCACCGACTCCCACAGCTACCTGGATTACACCTCTTCCCACCCTATCTCTTGCAAAAATGCCATCCCATATTCCCAATTCCTCCGCCTCCGCCGTATCTGCTCCCAGGAGGACCAGTTCCACCATAGAACACACCAGATGGCCTCATTCTTTAGAGACCGCAATTTCCCTTCCCACGCGTTTAAAGATGCCCTCCAACGCATCTCATCCACATCCCGCACCTCCGCCCTCAGACCAAACCCCTCCAACCGCAACAAGGACAGAAAGCCCCTGGTGCTCACCTTCCACCCTACAAACTTCGGCATAAACCAAATCATCCGCCGACATTTCCGCCACCTCCAAAAAGACCCCACCACCAGGGATATATTTCCCTCCCCACCCCTCTCCACCTTCCGCAAAGATTGGCTTCTTTGCAAACATTGAAACCCAGATTGATTGGCTGTGAAGAAGATACAAGCTGTTCACACATGTGACAAGGACAAGTGACTCGAGGTCGACTGTTAGTCTCCAACTTTCACACCGAGGTGTTAGAAATGACAGTTTAAACAGCTATGGTCTCATAGACGTCAACCGTACAGAATTTAAATTCTATTTAAATTCAAGATAGAATGAATTTGGGGCTCTACAAAACAGATTTTTACGTGGCAACAAGGCCCATGTGATTCGCATTGCCATGGAGATGGACGTTGAAAATGGGGAGTGCTCAAAACAAGCCTGTGTTGTGTCAGGTTACAGGAGTTTCCAAAAGATAGCCTGGGGTCTCACAAACAAATTGGTCTGACAGGGAAAGATACAAAGAGATAGAGCAGTCAGAGTACTCTATGCTACTTTCTCCCCACCTCCACCCTCCTCTAGCTTATCTCTCCATGCTTCAGGGTCTCTGCCTTTATTCCTGATGAAGGGCTTTTGCCCGAAACGTCGATTTTGCTGCTCGTTGGATGCTGCCTGAATTGCTGTGCTCTTCCAGCACCACTGATCCAGAATCTGGTTTCAAGCATCTGCAGTCATTGTTTTTACCTTTCTTCCAATTAAACCTGCGGGACTATAACCTGGTGTTGTGTGATTTTTAACTTAGTATTTTTGAGTTAGCTTTACACTAACTTGTGTCAGGGGATAGGAACGTGAGGGGTAACCCAAATTGGACGGAAGTGAAAAAGCTGCAAGGGATGCAGGATGCTTCAGCGGGGAAATGATGTTGAAAAGACAAAGTTAAGGGCCCAAATGCACACAGCAAACTTGAATGTTCAAAGGCACAAATAGAGATACATCGGTGTGATCTAATTACCACAACAGAAACATGTCTGCATGGTAATCAGGATTGGGAATTGATTATTTAAGGATATTCAACATTTTGAATGGACAAATAAAAAAGATAAGCTGGTAGAGTTACTGAGATAATAAGGGATGGAATTAGTACATTAGTAAGGGAGGATCTCAAATCAGAAGAATAACATGTACATCTGTTTGAGTGGACTAAGAAACAGCAACAAACTGCAAACGTTGGAGTTGCATATTGGCCACCAAAAAGTTTGGCAATGTAGGGCATGGTGTTAATGACATGAGAGAAATGTGTAACATGGGCAACTCAGTTAGCACGATGATTTCAATCTGTATAGATACGGAGTAAACTAGAAGGCATGCTAAATATCTGCTAAGTATCTGACTTCAATTTTTCAAAGTGAAAAGGGTGCAAAAAGAAAATGGAACTTGGTTTAGGGAGTAACAAATTATTTTTTGACCCTGTAATATCTTTAAGGTAACTATGAATTCAATATAGTCATTTGTTCTCATATTCTTTGAATTTTGAGAATTAAATTATTTTAAACGGCAAATCTAATGGTTTCATGCTTTGGCAAATATCAGGGTTTCAGATTTCCAAAAAGGTTGTTACTAATCTATACAAAAATCAGAACAGCCTCGACTAATGCACAAAACAGAACAACAGACAAGTTAGCAGGAAGCATTTTGTGTGAACATAGGGAAAAGGGTAGGAGAGAGCAAGCGGTCAGTTTCCCGCTTACGCATCAATGATTCCTCCAAATGTATCAAGTTAATAGAAGCATTAGAGAGCAAATGATGTACAAATACAAATGATGGAAGAAGCCCTATCTAATGTGCAGCATGGTGGCTCAGTAGTTAGCACTTTTCCCTCACAGTGCCAGAGACCTGGGTTCAATTTCACATTCATGCAGCTGTCTGTGGGGACTTTGCACATTCTCCCTGTGTCTGCGTGGGTTTCCTCCAGGTGCTCCCACAGTCCAAAGTTGTGCATTTTAGATGGATCGGCCATGCTAAACTGTTCATGGTGTCTAAGGATGTGCAGGCAAGGTGGATAGCCATGGGAAATGCAGAGTCACAGGAATAGGGTAGTTAGGTGGGTCTGGGTGGGATGCTTGATGGGTCAAATGGCCTGATCTCACACTGTAGGGAATCTATGATTCTAACAAACTTGAATAACTTATCAAAAAGAATGCAAAATTTCTTATTTCCTCTTTCGGGAATGAGGGCTTAACAGGCAGATGATATAAACTTTTTATATGCCACAAGAATGAAAAATAATTTCGATTCAGCTTTAACAAAAATAAAATAACTGTGAAACCTAGAGATCTGAAATAAAAGCAGGAAATGCTGGAAACATTCAGTTGGTCAGATAGCAACTAAACACTTTTTCACTCTTATTAGCTGTACGGATTGATTACCTCTTGTCATAATTTAGCTGAAAAATTAACTGTTTTTCTCTCACTGTAGATACTGCCTGAATTGCTTGTGTTGATCCAACCGCACTCATTGAAGTGGGGCTTTTAAAATGTGAAGAACACAGACATTTATTGAACTTCATGCAGTTTTTGTTTTATTGATAAAACAGGATTTCTAAGAGTAACTTCATTTCTTTCTTTTTCCTTCACCAAACCAACCCCACCTTTAGCCATGACCCCACCAAACAGGGAGGTAACAACATTTACGAATGTAGGGGCAGGTGACTGCACATAGAAAACACAAGTTAGTCACTCAAAAGGTAATAAAAAGCCTCAAAACCACTGGTTGCTGTCAATGTCTGTACTGAGCAACTCACAATAGTGGAAAACATTGACCATCAATTTGCAACACCCATCATTTGATTTTAATACCAGACAGCTTCATGGATTTAGTTGATTTAAAAAAAAGATTTTTAAAAATGGCTGTAGTGGTCATCTGAACATAGACTGAGAAAGTGAGGACTGCAGCTGCTGGAGATCAGAGTCGAATGTGATGCTGGAAAACTGAGGCAAGTTCAGGAAACCAATGTGGAATAAGTCAGTGTTTGCTAACACCAACAACAGCAGGCTGCGCTCTTTCAGGAACACACGGTTCCAGGCAGTGATGTCAAAACTTAGACTCTATGATTTCATCCACTAATACATCATGGTGCTTGCGCAGGGAAGCCTGTGACCTTGAACTGGGCTTCAGTGATGAGGCGAGGGTGTGCAGAATGAGGAAGTAAGGTCCAGAATAGGGGCAGAAGAACAGGACAGCCAAAGGGCAGGAGGCCTTCTTCCCTTCTGCCACCACCCTTCGGGTCCCCTCCCCTACACCCCCATTGATTCAGGTGCAGATTTCAAATTGGCGTATCGCGCACATGCATCAGTGTCAGCAAATGCAGCCATAAACAACTGAAATGAATGAACTGAAATTGCCATTTTCCTTGAAGACACTGAAACCAGTCAATTGAGTCAAGTAGCAAGGAACTTGCTGTTGCTGACGATACAAGATATCTATAAAACAGATAACACTCGCAGGTAACCCATACTGTATAAAACACAAGGGTTCTCAGAACATTTTCAGCAGCCTAATCTTGACCTTTTTTGTAAGAATCAGTTTCCCCTTAAGCTCTATACCTGGATGTGCACACGTGTGTATTTGATATTGGTGCATTATTTTTCTTGCGGTTACTGCGGTTCCCTTTTTACTCAAGAAAGCCTTGCAATTGCCTCCCTAATTTCGGTTAGAACAATACTTTAATTGAAGATTGATATATTTTGATGCTAAAAAAATACATTTTTTGTGACCAACCAAGGGGAATTAAACAGAGGTAAGTCAATTTGCATCCCAACTGGTAGTAACAGGCTATATCAGGATTAGCAGATTGTTTATTGAAAAAGGAAGGAAAATTAAATGATATAGCAGTCAGGAAATATTGGTCAGCTTAAAACGCAATCAATTCACAGTTCCCATTTTTAGTTGCAAGCAATGAGGGGACTGGTTCAGCTGCATATATGAAAGCAAAGGTTAGTCCAAGACTCAGAGCTACATGGCTGTTTTATCTATTATCAATGTAGGCTTAGACTGATGTTTGCAATGTGGTGTTATCTGTAATGAATTTAATAGAAAACACTAAAATGCATCACTCAGATGTTCTGGCAAAGGTTTCAGCTTTTCCTATTCCCTCTTCCTCAAAAAGGTACATGTCTTCAAAAACTTGAGAATTATAAGAATCCAAACAATATTTTTAACCAAAAGTGATTGTAGGTTCTTCGCTCATTTGGGATATGTGGAAGAAAATACTTAAAACAAGTTTCTGTTTCATTGTCCAGAAGCAAGCACATTTAAGCAGGATAATAGTAATAATGCATAGTTTATATTGTTATACTCTAACAATTTTCCTCAATGTAGGACATTATGAGTCAATCTCAGAACTTTATGGAGTCATAAAGATGGAAACAGACCCTTCGGTCCAACCAGTCCATGCCAACCAGATATCCCAACCCAATCTAGTCCCACCTGCCAGCACCTGGCCTATATCCCTACAAACCCTTCTTATTCATATACCCATCCAAATGCCTTTTTAAATGTTGTGATTGTAATCCACCACTTCCTCTGGCAGCTCATTCCATACACACACCATCTTCTGTGTGAAAAAGTTGCCCCTTAGGACTCTTTCATATCTTTCCCCTTTCACCTTATACCTACGGCCACTAGTTTTGAACTCTCCCACCCTCAGAAAAAAATACCTTGTACATTTACCCTATCATGATCCTCATGATTTAGTAACCCTCTAAGGTCACAACACTCCCTTCCCCCCTCCACCGCAGCCTTCAATATTCCAGGGAAAATAGCTTCAGTCTACTCAGCCTCTCCTTATAGCTCGAACCCTCCACCCTGGCAACATCCTTGCAATTTTTTCTGAACCCTTTCAAGTTTCACAATATCCTTCCTATAGCAGGGGGACCAGAATTCCACGCGGTATTCCAATTGTGGCCTAACCACTGTCCTGTACAGCTGCAACATGATCTCCCAATTCCTGTATGCATCTCCTGTTCACATAGATCCAAATTCAGTTTGAAGTTAATCACCAAGGCATCTCAAGGGCAAATTGTATATATGAGCTTGGACAAAAGTTAAAAACAGAGTGCACTCAGCTGGAACAGAAATTAATATACTGCACATCATTAGTACCCTTAAACCATTTGAGTAGGATGAGGCATGGAAGCAGAAAAATCAACAATCCAGTGGGTCCATACTGGAGTGAGAAAGAGAGCAAGGAGGAAATTGGAATATTATAAATAACACTATTTGCTCTTGATAAATTATTCAGGCTCATTTTTCCATCCCTGGCACTATGTAAGTTTGACAAATCTAGTAAATTTAATCAACCACAAGGTTTACTACATATATTGCTCAATTTTTCTCAATCACTGATTCAGTTATGTCTTACAGTATCCATGAACATTAAACTCCGTCTTCTTATATGCTCTGTTACACTGCTCTATTAGCTTTCAGCTATCTACCAGCATTGATACATGCTGTGCAGTTTTAGTTCATAATATTTTTATTCCTTGTTAAATAAGCACAAGGTCATATTTTCAACCAAGGTTAAACAAAAAAATCCCTACAATGCTTGGCAACAATGGATTAATGTTTGGCCAGCTATCAGATTTAAGCAGATACGCTTGCCATGACCTCCAGGATATCCTTTCCATTAGCATACTGGAAGTCACATGAGGGATATCTGTTCAGAGATAAGTGTTTAAATTCACCATTGTCCATTGCAGATCTATCAATGAGTTCCTCCCAAGCTGAGATAACTAAATACACCCCCAACAACCACAATTTCTGTATGCCACATTGACAGTTGTGCCAGGGGTACAATTGCAAAAGCATCCTCAATTCTTTATACATGATGGCATTCTTTGCGTGTGAGTTCACAAGAAAAACCTGCTGGCATTCACTACCGGGAATTCATACGTTGGAATAATGGTCACTTCAGAAGATAACAGAAGGGCTGCTGGTATCTGTGAAGCTATAAACCCAAAAGAGTCAAATCCATGCAAAAAGTAAAACGTCAGTTCAGACTGTTTGTGCAAGTACTAAAAGAACATCAAACGTTAAATGTTCATCCTGCAATCTGGATTTTCTGTAAAAAGACAACTGTGAAACTGACCATTTCAATTATAATGCCAATGGCATCTAAATCAAAATAAAATTTGAGAAAGTCCTAATTTTTAAAACCGGAAAAAGTTAAAAAAATTTCACGCACCACTTACAGCTCCACGTTGCATGATACTTTGAGTAAATTAGTTAGAACTGTCACACCCCAAAATCGACATTTTAGACATAGGACCAAAGAAACAGAGCAAGCAGAGGCCAAGCACAAGGAGTACAAGACCTTCCTGGCACTCTTATGTACCAACTGAGGCAAAAGTCTTGCAAGAACCTTAAATAGAAATGTTTATATCTCACTGTTTGTATACCTGAACTAGTAACTGAAGATAACAGTATGCATGTGTACAAGAACAGAAAGAAAAAGTAAAAATATGCAGCATCTCGATCCAAGTCAATAAGTTTTCTGTATTATCTCTCCATTCTTTTCTTTTTCCTCATGTTCAAAAAAAATCTGTTGATCTAGCTATGAACATACATCGACTGAGCATCCACAACCATTTTGGATAAAGAATTTTAAAGATTTACAACAATTTTGTGGGAAGAAATTTCTCATCCGGTCTTAACTTGCCAACTCCTTATTCTGAGATTTGGCTCACCCAGTTCTAAACTGTTCATCCAGGGAAAGGATCAGCTCAATATTTAGCAAGTCAGCAGCCCTCCAAATGTGATACTTCTAAACGGCAGAAAATACAAGTTGCAATATTGTTAAAATACCGTAAGAAAAATACTCTCAAAAATTAAAATATGAGTAAATCATACATCAGGAATGAGATTTTCAACATGAATTACATGAAGGATAAATATCATCCAATTGTTATGAACCAGGCAAGACACCCTCAAAAATATTTTAAGAAGGTAGCCGAGACCCTAACTTTTCTTATTTTAAAGTCAGGTGTGAAGTGGATATTCCAGAAATGATGCAGTCAGCTTTAAGCAAAACAGAATTTCTTTAAACACTATAGTTAAAACATGAACAAAACAGAACAGAATTTAGAATAAGTTAACTTTTGGAAACTTAATCAATCCAAAACAGCAATTTAACTAGGCAACTGTTCCAATCTAGTAACATTCCATAAACACATCCCTTGGCAAAAAGTTAAATTGAAACACATATTCTTACAGGCAGGAGGGAACAGCTTCCAAAGAGATTTTGGAGAGAGAGAGAGAAAGAGGAGAGAGAGAAAAAAAGAGGAGTGAGAGAAGGGGGGTGGGAACCTGAGCTGTATACCGGAGGTGAGAGTTGATGCAGATGAGGCAATAGCAAGTGTTGGACCAGCTAGTGGGAAGGATTTTCCAGGGAAGGAACAAAGGCATCAATTAAAGTGTGTTTGCTTTAGCGCAAGGAGTATCAGGAATAAAAGTGATGAACTTAGAGCATGGATCAGTACCTGGTGCTATGATGTTGTGGCCAGAATGGAGACATGGGTTTCTCAGGGGCAGGAATGGTTGCTGGATGTTCCAGGGTTTAGAGCATTTAAAAAGAATAGGGAGGGGGGAAAAAGAGGAGAGGGTGTAGCACTATTAATCAGAGAGGGTATCACGGCTACAGAAGCTTCCATTGTCAAGGAATATCTGCCTACCGAGTCAGTATGGGTGGAAATTAGGAACAGCAAGGGAGCAGTCACCTCGTTAGGGGTTTACTACAGGCCCCCCAATAGCAGCAGGGAGATGGAAGAAAGCATAGGTCGGCAGATTTTGGAAAAGTGTGGACGTAGTAGGGTTGTTGTAATGGGTGACTTTAACTTTCCCAATATTGATTGGAACCTTCTTCGAGCGAAGATTTGAATGGAGCTGTTTTTGTAAGGTGTGTTCAGGAGCGTTTCCTAACTCAGTATGTTGACAGGCCGACGAGGGGAGAGGCCATTCTAGACTTGGTTTTCAGAAACGAGCCGGGGCAGGTATCAGATCTTGTGGTGGGAGAGCATTTTGGTGATAGTGACCACAACTGCCTCACATTCCAAATAGCTATGGAGAAGGAAAGGATTAGGCAAAATGGGAGGATATTTAATTGGGGAAGAGGAAACTATGATGCGATTAGACATGAGTTAGGAAGCATGGATTGGGAGCAATTTTTCCATGGTAAAGGCACTCTTGACATGTGGAGACTGTTTAAGGAACAGTTGTTGCAAGTGATGAATAAATATGTCCCACTGAGACAGGCAAGAAGTGGTAAGATAAAGGAATCTTGGATGACGAGAGCAGTGGAGCTTCTCGTCAAAAGGAAGAAGGTAGCTTACATACGGTGGAGGAAGCTAGGGTCAAGCTCAGCTCTAGAGGATTACAGGCAGGCGAGGAAGCTCAAAAATGGTCTGAGGACAGCCAGGAGGGGGCACAAGAAAGGCTTGGCAGAACGGATTAGGGAGAACACAAAGGCATTTTACACTTATGTGAGGAATAAGAGAATGGTCAAAGAAAGAGTAGGGCCTATCAGGGATAGCATAGGGAATTTGTGTGTGGAGTCTGAGGAGGTAGGGGAAGCCCTAAATGAGTTTTTTGCTTCTGTCTTTATGAAAGAAACGAACTTTGTAGTGAATGAAACCTTTGAAGAGCAGGTGTGCATGTTGGAATGGATAGAGATAGAGGAAGCTGATGTGCTGAAAATTTTGTCAAACATTAAGATTGACAAGTCGCCAGGCCCGGACCAGATTTGTCCTCGGCTGCTTTGGGAAACGAGAAATGCAATTGCTTCGCCATTGCGAAAATCTTTGCATCCTTGTTCTCCACTGGAGTCGTACCTGAGGACTAGAGAGAGGCAAATGTAATTCCTCTCTTCAAGAAAGGAAATAGGGAAATCCCCAGCAATTACCGACTAGTAAGTCTCACGTCTGTCATCTGCAAGGTGCTAGAAAGGATTCTGAGGGATAGGATTTATGACCATCTGGAAGAGCATGGCTTGATTAAATGCAGTCAACACGGCTTTGTGAGGGGTAGGGGAGAAAGTGAGGACTGCAGATGCTGGAGATCAGAGCTGAAAATGTGCTGCTGGAAAAGCACAGCAGGTCAGGCAGCATCCAAGGAGCAGGAGAATCGACGTTTCGGGCATGAGCCCTTCTTCAGGAAGGGCTAGGTCATGCCTCAAACTTCATCGAGTTCTTTGAGGATGTGACGAGAAAGGTTGATGAGGGTTGAGCTGTGGATGTGGTGTATGCGGACTTCAGTAAGGCATTTGATAAGGTTCCCCATGGTAGGCTCATTCAGAAGGTCAGGAGGAATGGGATACAGGGGAACTTAGCTGTCTGGATAAAGAATTGGCTGGCCAACAGAAGACAGCGAGTAGTAGTAGAAGGAAAATATTCTGCCTGGAAGTCTGTGGTAAGTGGTGTTCCACAGGGCTCTGTCCTTGGGCCTCTACTGTTTGTAATTTTTATTAATGACTTGGATGAGGGGATTGAAGGATGGGTCAGCAAGTTTGCAGATGACACAAAGGTTGGACGTGTTGTTGACAGTATAGAGGGCTGTTGTAGGCTGCAGCGGGACATTGACAGGATGCAGAGATGGGCTGAGAGGTGGCAGATGGAGTTCAACCTGGATAAATGCGAAGTGATGCATTTTGGAAGGTCGAATTTGAAAGCTGAGTACAGGATTAAGGATACGATTCTTGGCAGTGTGGAGGAACAGAGGGATCTTGGTGTGCAGGTACATAGATCCCTTAAAATGGCCACCCAAGTGGACAGGGTTGTTAAGAAAGCATATGGTGTTTTTGCTTTCATTAACAGGGGGATTGAGTTTAAGAGTCATGAAATCTTGTTGCAGCTCTATAAAACTTTGGTTAGACCGCACTTGGAATACTGCGTCCAGTTCTGGTAGCCCTATTATAGTAAAGATGTGGATGCTTTGGAGAGGGTTCAGAGGAGCCTTACCAGGATGCTGCCTGTACCGGAGGGCTTATCTTATGAAAATAGGTTGACTGAGCTTGGACTTTTTTCATTGGAGAAAAGGAGGAGGAAAGGGGACCTAATTGAGATATACAAGGTAATGAGAGGCATAGATAGAGTCGATAGCCAGAGACTATTTCCCAGAGCAGAAATGACTAACACGAGGGATCATAGCTTTAAGGTGGTTGGAGGAAAGTATACAGGGGATGTCAGAGGCGGGTTCTTTACACAGAGAGTTGAGAGAGCATGGAATGCGTTGCCAGCATTAGTTGTGGAAGCAAGGTCATTGGGGACATTTAAGGGCCTATTGGACATGCATATGGTCACAGAAATTTGACGGTGCATACATGAGGATCAGTGGTCGGCACAACATTGTGGGCTGAAGGGCCTGTTCTGTACTGTACTGTTCTACGTATATGTTCTATGAGAGAGAAAGAGAGAGTTTCTTAGTTCTGCTCTCATGTATAAATCAAGATCACATGCCAAATCTTGTGATTGACTGATTCACAGACAAGACTATTACTAGTGAACAAGTTGGCACTACAAATGTGTGACATATTGAAGAGCTTTTGCAGTGAGAAGAGGAAACCAGAGAGAGAGACTGTTTTACTTGATATTATGGCACATAAATGTACTGAGGCAAATATACAGGTGCCTTTAAGGAAAAGGTAAATAAAGAAAGAGGGGAAAAAGACATAGCAAATTGGCAGGATCAGGTGAAGTATGGTGGAAGGAGGCTAAGATGGAGCTTAGTCACTGCAAGACACTGTTATGCCAAATAGAACGTAGAGCAGAGAAACAGACTATGTAAACATAAACAATAAAGAATCATGAAGTCACTGATTAAAAAGGATATTCAGATATGTTAACCTTATCTAGTTTAATAATTCTATTAAATTATGAAATAATTTTACATTCCTGTACTTAAATTGGTCCTAATTTTCAATCAAGACTTCTTTCATTTTTTGATGAAGAAAAATATTGCTATGAGAAAATTTAGTATTCCAACAGCTTCAGATGGACAGTTTCAGTGTGAACCATTGTATTGAATCTGTGACATGCCCCAATAACATGAGTTAATTCCATTCCCAGTTTAGCAATTTGAAATGCAATTTGAGAGTTCTGCCTTTTTTTCCCCTCACCAGGCAGGTTATGGCTTCTTTCAGAAAAGAGAAATTTCATGACATTTCACATCAAGTAGTTAATTCTATCCTGAGGGTTTACACCCAAAAGAAATGAGACATCGCTGATATTAATTTAATTTATGAATTTGGTAACCAAAATAATACAGACGAGGCTTTTGCCCCAACAGTCTGGGTTACACTCAGATATGAGCACCATGAACCAATGCCCACTGTCTAAAATACATCTTACACCCAAAATTCCTTTGCTGCCTTCTTACTGGTATTGAAGTTCTGAAGCAATTTTTGTTTTTAAATAGCTAAGTGGTTCCCTGTTGTCCAGGCACCTATGGTATTTCATTTCTGCACCGTACAGAGTTCACAATTTAATAAATAAAGCAAAGAAACACAGCAGAGGGAAATCAAACTGTTTCTAACTGCTATACTTCTGGGTTCTTTCATGAGGAGCGATTTTAAACTGAGGGAAATGACTGTCAAACCTGACACAAAGACTGAATATTAATCCTTTCTTAGTGGACCACATTTGTTTTTCACAGAAATTATGAAAAATCTAGGTTTTAATGCTTAAAGTAAACTTCTCTAATTTCCTCTTTAAGATTCTGATAATCATCGCAAAGTATGAATCATAGAATGTCTACAGTGTGAAAACAGACCGTTCGGCCCAACAAGTCCACACTGACCCTCTGATGAGTATCCCACCCAAATCCATTTCCCATTACTCTACATTTACTCCTGACTAATGTACCTAGCCTGCACATCCCTGAGCACTATGGGCAATTTAGCATAGCCAATTCACCTAACCTGAACACCTTCGGGTGTGAGAGGAAACTGGAGCACACGGAGGAAAAGCACACAGATACAGGGAGAATGTGTGTGGAGTTTGCACAGTCGCCCGAGGCTGGAATCAAACTGGGGTCCCCGCCGCTGTGAGGCAGCGGTGCTAACCACTGAGCCACCTTACCATAGATGTCAGGTACCTCTTTGAAGAGACTATCCTTCTTCTGTGAACGACAGTCTGTTCTTCTATAATGTGATAGTTGCGATCTCGTTCATCCTCATGTTATAGAAAATCATGCAATAGAAATAATGGGGCCTATGGGGAAAACAGGGTTGGGGCGAGCCACCGAAAATATCAGTAAAAATAATAGTTAGCCTAACACAAATGATCTTATCTTCCGTCTTATCTTCCGACTGGGAACCCTCCAACCGCAGGGGATGAACTTGGACTTCACCAGTTTCTTCATCCCCCCTCCCCCCACCTTGTCTCAGCCGGATCCCTCCAGCCCGGCACCGCCTTCCTGACCTGCAGTCTTCTTCTTGACCTCTCCGCCTCCATCCTACTCCGACCTATCACCCTCACCTTGACCTCTTTCCACCTATCACATTTCCAACGCCCCTCCTCCAAGTCCCTCCTCCCTACCTTTTATCTTCTCCTGCTGAACACTCTCTCCACATTCCTGAAGAAGGGCCTGTGCCCGAAACGTCGAATCTCCTGTTCCCTGGATGCTGCCTGACCTGCTGTGCTGTTCCAGCAATAAAGTTTCAACTTTGATCTCCAGCATCTGCAGACCTCACTTTCTCCTCCTAACACAAATGATAGCACAGTCAAAGTTAAAATCATATATTTTAATGAAATAATAGAATAAATCGAACATTTTACCCTGAAAAACAAGGTAACTTGAAGGGGTTCCTGAGTTTGGTGGGTTACTGCACTGTGTTAAGACAGGGGCTGAGGGTCATCAGCATCATCATTACTTTCAGGTGCAGTTCTGGATGCAGGGTGATGACAAAAAAAATTCAGCCCAGAAGTGGATGGTTGTGGTTCATTGACCTCAGACAGTTTCTTGGGGGTTGGCTTTAAAAAGACATGTAGGTTTTTTGCTGCTTTCCCATCTTTTTTCATGAAGCTGTTCACTGGATGCCAGTTAAGACTTTATGCCACAAACTACGATCCTGCTGTGTTCTGCTCTGTAGTCATTGTCTTCTAAGAGCTGCACCTGTTTCTCAATTTCTCTCAGGATACAAGACAAAAGAGAAGTGGAAAGCTCTCATGGGGTGCTGCATCCTGGACTACTAATTCTTCATCTTCAATTTCCCCCACAGCAACAAGTTGTTGTAGGTCAGTCTCTGCTTCTTCAAATCCAACTTGCTTTGCAAGAGTGACACAATGTTCTTTGATTGCTGGAAGCTCCTCTCATGGTTCAACTCCTTTAAAATTATGAAGAAAATCTGGGAGAAGCTTCCGCCAAACTTCATGCAAACAGTCCTTACTGACATCACCTCAAGCCTCCACAAATAACATTCTTAATGTTGAAACTCTTCCAGAATTGAAGAACACTGTCCTCATTATCCCCCTCAGTAGCTGCATTCAGCTTCCTGAATGTACACCTTAAATAATAAGCTTTAAAAGCTGCTGTTGCAACATGGTCCATGGGTCGAATGAGGTTGTGTTAGGAGGTAGACATAGCACTATGATGCTTTCAGAAAGCTCACGAATGGCTGCAGGATGGCTTGGTGCATTGTCCAGAACGAGAACCTTGAAATCCAATTTTTTTCTCCTGCAATAATTTCTACAAATATCCTCAAAAACATAAACAATAAAGGTCAGAAACAATTTGCTCTGTCATCCAACCTCTTTTGCTTGACCTGAAGTAAAAGCCTCGAGTGGACTTAAGGTAATCTTTTCAAGGCTTGTGGGATGACAGAGTGATACATCAACGTAGGCTTAAGCTTGAAGTCTCCACCAGAATTGGCACCCAACAACACAGTCATATGACCTTTTGCGACCATAAGACCTGGGTCATATGCTTCATTCTTAGAAACATAGGTTCCAGATGACATTTGTTTCCAGTATAAACCTGACTCAGCCAAATTGAAGATTTGATCTAAATTGTAACCTTCTTCTAAATCGCATAATAACCAACAGGAGTTTGTGTTTTTAAAAAAGTCCCCCAATTCAACAATGGCATTGATGAAATGCGCATAATATGAGAACAACCTGTATTTCAATAACCCTGTATGCAGAATGCAGTGTTATCAGACAGTTACAAATAGTTTAGTTCCATGTTTGCATACTACTACTAATATCCATAATTTATGCCATTGTAATTCCTTTATGAAGATTTTCAGTTCTGAATCCAAAGAATGTAAATTTAAACTCAGACAGCCTGAGTACAAAATTATTATCAATAACTCAGAGCAATATTGAGGGAGCACTGTGTTGAATGACGTACCGTAATTTAATTGTGGAATTAAACCAAGGCATTAAATTATGGACCATTTCAGGCAGAAATAAAAGACACAATAACAGTACATAAGAAAAGCAAGCGAATCCTCGACAACACTTGTCCCTCTAAAAATGTTAAACATTAATCAGTTATTTATCTTGTTATAGGATTTGGGACCTCGCTGTCTGCAAACTGACTACCATGTTTGCTTCCAAAGAAACTTGAATACACACATGAAAATCACAACCTATGATAAAGCATTTTGGAATATCTTGATATACTGGAAGGAACAGTAAGCATCATCGTGATGGAATTGGGTGAGGCTGAAAGAAATTCATGTTCTGACTTTGATGCTTAACATTAATTTAGCAGGAAAGCTACAGTTTTTTCCAAATTTCTATGCTCAAAATTCAAACCTGAAAATGAATGCTAATGTAACTAAATGTGTTTTCTGTGCTTAAAAAGCCAATCTGCCAGTGATTAATGGCTACTTGTGGTCCCTGCATCATAGATTGCATTCCTAAATGATTCAGGATGAATAAACAATCTTAATCTTACAGTTTACAAATTCAAAGGACAGTAGAAGTACTAGAGTATTAGCAATGTTTCAAGCACAGTATTATTCCTATTAAGTTCCTGATAAAGGAAGTTCATTGTGCTTTAGTGAAGGTTGGGGAAGTTGAGGCTCATCTATTGTAGACACATTCATATCAAAGATACCATGATAGCATTGCCATCAGAATATTTCAGCTGAGATAACTAAAAGATTTACTCAATATACAGCCAAGATTTGTTATTTTAAAAAGGGAATAATATGCAAAATGCAACATTTATTGTGGTCAATCGCTGACTCTGCTCAAAAAAAAGTAAAAACTGTAACTCCTGGAAATAAAGTAAGAGGAAGCATAACAGAGCAAAGAACAATTTAGCTTCAACAACAACTTGAAAAGGATACTGCCTTTGCATGTTCATAGAATGCTCAGCAGTTTTCTTGACTCAAAGTATTAGAATACTAAGTTTTGGCTCTAAAATGAGGAATGCAAGCTCACTTCATGAACCTATTTCAAAATTAAACATAGCAAAACCACTTACGAGCAAGCTAAGCTGTGTACATTTTGAATAAATTGAATTTCTGCCTCAACTTACACAGGAAAACAGCTGGACATGCAACTGTGAGAATCTGCCAAATGAGCTCAACTTCTGTGAAAAAAAATTACTTCTGTAAAATACTCCAGATCCAATTCTTATACAATTCCTAGTTTTCCTTTTTGCAATGCTTTGTCACTTGACCTCTAACATTTCCATCATAAGGTCAGAAATGGGAATGTTCACTGACAATTGCACAACGTTCAGTATTTTTCATGACTCCCCAGATACTAAAGCAGTCTGTGTCCATGTGCAGGAACACCTGGATAACATGCAGTCTTGTGCTATGAAATGACAAGGAATATTTGTGCCACACAAATGCCAATCTCACACAAGTTGAACAGCATTCCTACTACTAAATCTCACTCTATTAATAACCGGGGGCAACTTATTGACCAAAAACTGCACCAGCCATATAAATGGCTACAAGAGTAAGTTTCAAATTCTTTGGCAAGTAACTTACCTTCAGATTCCCCAATGCCTGTCTCCAAGGCATAAGTCAACATTGTGAAAGAATACTCGACAGTTGCTGAACAGTACAGTTCCAACAACGTTCAAGCAGCTTGATACCATTGTAGGTAGTGCAGCCTACTTGACTGACATTCCATCCATTACCATCAACATTCACTCCTCCATCACGAACATGTAGAGATGTCAATGTATTTAATCTGAAAAATGCACTACAACAATTCACCAGTCGTTCAAAACCCCACAACTCCTACCATTTAGAAGGAAAACAGCAGCAAATGCATGACAGCAACATCACCTGATAATTCCAAATCAGAATAATATATGCTTGGGGTCAGACTGTCATCATATTGAACTAGGACATTGGATACTTATTTGGATAGAAATATATGGAAGGATATGGGAAAAATAGCAGAAGATTCACACTAGGTAACGTCATTTGTTTTAAGAGGTACGATGGGCCAAATAGCCTCTTCCTGCACTGCAACAATTCTGTAATTCCATGTTCTTTCACTATCTGAATCTTGGAACTCCCTCCCCAAAAGCACTGTGGAGCTCCCCATGGACTGAAGTAGTTCAACAAGGTAGCTCACCACTACCTTCTCAAGGGCAAATAGGGGCAGACAATAAACAGTAACTGAGTTAGCTATACTCAAATTCCATGAATGAATGAAAAAAAATCTCAACCTGCATTATGCACCAGCTCTGACAAATAGTCAGGCTACTTCTCTGAAAACAAAACGTAAATACACAGATGCTGGAACTCAGAAACGAAAGCAAACATTTCTGCTGTCAGCATCTGTAGACATGATGTGGAGGTGCTAGTGGTGGACTGGGGTGGACGAAGTAAAAAATCACACAACACCAGGTTATAGTTCAACACATTAATTTAGAAGTACAAGCTTTTGGACAGCTGCTCCTTCGTTAGGGAGAGCAAGAGAGGGGAGAGTGAGAGATATTGTAGGGATCATGGACAAGTACTCCAATTGGCAAGGTGTGACTGTCAGTCTTCTGCACACGTTGGGAGAATTGCCGACTCCTACTCCAACTATTCAACTTATTTATCAACTTAGATGATGGAGCAGAGAAACAATTTTTGTTTTCATTCAAAAGATGCAAAGCCAACATACACTGCTCCATCCTAGTTATATTAAAGTTATTATCACTAATGTTGCTCAGGTTGATACAGAGACAGTGGAGTTGATGGAGCACTCAAGGGAAACAGTTGCAAAATTTGTGTCAGATCTCCTTTCTCCTCTGGTCTGTCAATAATGAGCCAAATGGAGTGTGCCTGTTGAGATTGGTCACCGATCCTCTGAGAATATATCATTAAGACTTTGTTTGCGCCTCTGCAAACAGCCAATTTTATGTCATTCAGCAATGTTATGACATTCACCATCAGAATTTTTCTTTTATTTTTGTAAGACTTCTTTGGGGACCAGAGGCCTGGTGTTGAGAACTCCTAGACCAAAGCAGTTTTTCAACAGTGATAAACTAGAAAAAGTGGAGGCCCAAAGAGACTTCAGATATTAATTTCAACAATTTTCTGAAATAGCAACAGTGACAGAAAATAATCAACAATGCTGCCATTTAGATTAGATTAGATTAACTACAGTATGGAAACAGGCCTTTCGGCCCAACAAGTCCATACCGACCCTCCGAAGAGTAACCCACCCAGACCCATTCCTCACAAATACCCCTGACTAATGCACCTAACACTATGGGCAATTTAGCATGGTCAATTCACCTATCCTGCACATCTTTGGATTGTGGGAGGTAACTGGAGCACCCGGAGGAAACCCATGCAGACACGGGGAGAATGTGCAAACTCCACACAGTCAGTCGCCTGAGGCGGGAATTGAACCCGGGTCTCTAACGCTGTGAGGCAGCAGTGCTAACAACTGTGCCACCCAACACATCTAGTAAAGGAACTGTTAAATAATTTACCCTGTCACTATGTTTACCTCTCTAACAATGCTGCCATATGCAGAGTATTTATGGCTGCAACATGACACCACTAACAATTGCCAGAAGACAAGGGTTTGGAATTTTCCAACAGTGCATCTTTGTTTTCTTCCTCCTTGGACTAATACTATAAATACCCAGTGCATAGTGCATCTGGTAGCATTGATAGAGGGAAACATAACAGAGTTAAACCATTTAACAGTTCTTACTAGGTACTCTAAGTATTTCCCGTATTAGTTTAAGCAAAAAGATAGGAATCAGGAGCAGGAGTAGGCAATTCAGCCCCTTGAGCTCGCTTTCCCATTTAATACAATCTCAATCTCAGCTCCACCTTCCTGCTTGCTCTTATAACCCTTTAAGCCATGACTAATTAAAAAAATCTAACTATCTCCTCTAATTTAGTATTCAAGCATCCACTGCACTCTGGGGTAATGAATTCTATGGCTTCCCAATCCTTTGAAAGTAGTAATTTCTCATCTCCATTTTAAAATCTGCCATTCCTTAGCATTAGACTATGACTTCTCATTCTAGATTACCCACAAGGGGAACCATCTTATTCAAGTCTACCTTATGAATCCCCTTTAGCATCTTGTAAACCGCAAGTAGGTCTTCTCTCATCCTTCTAAACTCTAATCAGTAGTTCTATATCGATCAAGCTCTCTACAGTCAAGCCATGATTAATTTTGTTTATTCCATTAAACATTCTCTGAACTGCCTCCAATGCAAGCATGTCCTTCCTGAATTGAGTGGGCGGCACGGTGGCATAGTGGTTAGCACTGCTGCCTCACAGCGCCAGAGACCCAGATTCAATTCCCGACTCAGGCGACTGACTGTGTGGAGTTTGCACATTCTCCCCGTGTCTGCGTGGGTTTCCTCTGGGTGCTCCGGTTTCCTCCCACAGTCCAAAGATGTGCAGGTCAGGTGAATGGCCATGCTAAATTGCCCGTAGTGTTAGGTAAAAGGGGTAAATGTAGGGGAATGGGTGTGTTGCGCTTCGGCGGGTGGGTGTGGGCTTGTTGGGCTGAAGGGCCTGTTTCCACACTGTAAGCAATCAAATCTAATCTAATCTAAAAACTGTTTGCAGTACTCCCGATGTGGCCTCACCAATGCCTTGTACAATTGTAACATCACTTCCTTACTTTTATATTCTATTCCTATAGTAATAAATGTAAAGGTTCCATGCAGGACAAAATTTGTTCTCCTTATTTTAGTACCTGCATACCAGCTTTCTATGAGCTTTTCATGTATGCGGATGTCCAGATCCCTCTCCACTGAAGAATTTTCAAGTTTTTTTTCCATTTAAGTAATAAGTTGCCTTTTTATTCGTCTGATCAAAATGAAAAATCTCCTCACATTTATCCATGTTAAACTACATCTGCCAAATTACAACCTGTTTAACCAAGTTATCCTATTTGTAAATTTCTGATTTTGCAACTTACTTTCCTATTCATTTTAGTGCGATCTGAAAGTTTCTACCCTGCATCCAAATCATTAGCATGGATTGTGAATAATTGGACCCTTGAGGACTCAACCCAGTGACACTCCACAAGTTACTGCTTGTCAACCAGAAAAAAAATTTATTCTGATTTTCTGCTTTCTGGTGGTTTGCTAATCCTCTAAGCTAATATATTACCCTAATCCTGTGTGATCTTGCGGGCACCTTATCAATGTCTTCTGGAAGTCTAGATATTCAACATCTGCAGAAGTCCCATTATCCAATTTGTTTGCTGCATCTTTGAAGAACTCTAGCAAATTTTGAATAAGAATGTTACATAAAGCATTTTTACAACACACTGGAATGTTTCCAGAATCCAGAGAATTTTGGAACATTATAATCAATGGATCCATTACCTCTGCTGCCACTTCCCTTACGACCCTAAGAAGGAGGGCATCAACCCCTCAAGACTTGTCCGAGTTGAATCCCAATAATTTTCTCAATACTTTTCTTTAGTGATGGCGATGGTTTTAACCTCCTCTTTTTCTGTAAACTCTGCATTATTTGTTACTATTAGGATCGTTTTAGTGACCTCCACTGTGGAAAAAAAAAAGAAAAATTGGAAGTTCTGCAAAATTTTAAACCCTTCAGTCTTGTCTCCATCCTAAGTTGTGTCATGTAACAACAAGCCAGCTAACAGCTGGAAGTAATTTTCTCCTGTTTTCTCTTCCCTCCCTTTGCCTCCATTCTCAGCAAGATCTCAGACTCCCTGAAGTCTGACTGTTTTACAGATTTTATGAAGAATGTACTTAGTGCTGAGCATATAAAAGCTTGCGGTAAGTTGGAATAAATATAACAGCTGACTGCTGGAGCTAATGCAATCTCCATTTTATCTACTGAGAAAGATTATTCTCTGTCAGGATTAAAATGTTGTTAGGAAAATAAAGCACTGCATTATCTGAAAAGTTGACACTGCAATAGGGTACGGTTTGTAAATTGACAAGTTTAATCCAGAGGGCTTGCCAATTATCCCTTAAACTGGTGACTTGCAAAGATGATACTACTGGTAACAAAAATACTCAATAAAATATCATTTTACATGGCATTAATAAAAATCAGAAGTCATCTTGGTAGTAACTTTGTTATACCACAGACATAATTCCCTTATCACAATTTAATTTCCTTTTCACAATAAGAAGCATTTCAACATAAATTATTATTCCCGAGAGCTGAAGGCAATAGGCCAGGCAAACTGCACCTCAAGATTGTTCTACTGCATAAACAGAACGAGGAGACTACTAGTGGCCTCAGTGTCCTCAAGCAAAGAAAATCTCAGGTTCCTCATCCAAACTGTCATCAAGCAAATTGTAAATGCATAAAAGTGTGGTAGTCATTTTATGCCATGACTGGGTTTTGTGTCATGCCATTACTGGATACAATACTGGCACCTATCCAACCACGTGGAAAATTGCCTCGATATGTCTTTACTCAAAGTAGGACCAACCTAATCCGCCAATTAGCACCTCACCAGTCTATTTTTGATTATCAGCCAAACAATGAAAGGCATCATTGACTATACTATCAAGCAAAACTTGCTTAGCAATAACCTGTTCACTCTCTATTTGGGTTCTGCCAGCGTTATTCAGCTCCTAAGACCATAAGACATAGGAGCGGAAGGAAGGCCATTCGGCCCATCGAGTCCACTCCGCCATTCAATCATGGCTGATGGGCATTTCAACTCCACTTACCCGCATTCTCCCCGTAGCCCTTAATTCCTTGTGACATCAAGAATTTATCAATTTCTGCCTTGAAGACATTTAGCGTCCCAGCCTCCACTGCACTCTGTGGCAATGAATTCCACAGACCCACCACTCTCTGGCTGAAGAAATGTCTCCGCATTTCTGTTCTGAATTCTAAGGCTGTGTCCACGGGGCTGTGTCCACGGGTCCTAGTCTCCTCGCCTAACAGAAAAATTTCCTAGCGTCCACCCTCTCCAAGCCATATATTATCTT